>NC_088404.1:51697315-51992315 GCF_034236695.1 Oncorhynchus nerka | reverse complement strand
GACCCTTCTGCTCTTGACCTCCAGCTGGAGAAAACACACACACCATGGCCAGACAGAGGAACCACTGGGCACTAAGCTGAAAACCAGGCATCAGATACTCACGCATGAATGGAACCGTCGCTTGCAGGGCCAAAGGCTAATTGAATTGTACCGTGTGCTCTGCATTAGGTTAGCCTCTCCTCCACTCACACTGACCCGGTGCTTTATCAGTCACGTGCGGGAGGCCCCAGTGTGTGTGTGTGTGTGTTCAGGTCAAACAGGATCATTCTAAACAACTCAGACTAACCCTGGGAGGTTAAAGATACTAAAGTCTACGACTTACTTAGAATCTGACTGCTCTTCTTTGTGGAGCTGTTGTCTGTCAAAGTCAGCCCAAAACCATGCCTCGGTTTACCTGGTCACCCCATATTCCTTTCTCTGATCCTCTCAGTGTCTCACTCAGAGTGAAGAAGTGGCGAGGACCTGTTAAAGCCTACCCTATTCTGATGAGGAGCGCATGTGTACAGAGAAATGGGTGTGGCACCGTCAACATGTATCATCTGCCCACTACATTACCTGTAACCTCAGCCTGTCCTCCACAACAACATGTGGACCCATCCTGACACGGGCTGAACAAGTCAAGAGGAGTGAAACCCTTGTGGTCAGAGCAGAAAGCACACAACGCTGTATTAGTTCTCAGCCATGTCTGTTTGAGAGTTGGCTATTGGAATGAAGCTAAGGTCAACAAGGACCTTGTGTGGGTGTGTCCCAAAAAAAAAAAAAAAAAAACACCCAATCAATCAAAAACAATGGCGTCACAGCCAAACCCCCTGATTGGCTGACAGAGGTGCAGAGGTAGACAGGAAGTAGTGCCAGAAATAGAACTGATCGGTCCTTTTCCTTAATGATCCAATAAAACGGCAGCTGCGCAGAAGCCACACCCTGCCTCAGGACTGGTGATAATTGACCTGCAAAGTGTAGAGAGAAAAAGAAAACACAGTCCCTGGCAGTGGGCCGTGCGTTCACAAAGCTACTGTGTGTGTTTTACCTATAGGCGCGCACACACAGTCATGTGTTCGGACACACACACACACACACACACACACACACACACACACACACACACACACACACACACAAAGGGCTGGCTGTTCTTCACACTAGCTAGGAAAAGGGAGGGAGTGTAAACAGTTCTGAATCGCACAGAGGGGCCTGACAGTCTAATCCGATGCAGCTGTATGTGCGTGTGTGTGTGTGTATACACATGTGCGCGCAACAGTTTGGCCCTCATCAAACCTTCTGTTTATATATAGCAGTAGTGCAACTAAAGCTGGTTAACCCCACAAGCACATATAAAAAGGGGGAAAGAGCTCATCTAACTAACTCTCAGCCATCTGTAAGCATGACGCTAAGTCAACACTCTCTGAACCCGCAAGTGTGCCGTAGGAGTAGTGTAAAGGTGCTCCTAGAAGCTGCTACCAGGTCAGTTGTGTGTTCTCCCCTTAAATGTTTCAGGATACTATGTAGAGAGGCGGAGCTGATCCTAGATCTGTGGCATCCAACGTTTGCTTAATGCCTACTGAACGTGGCCCAGGTAACCATGCTATGCTAACTAAACTGGTAATGGTATCCATGCTATGCTAACTAAACTGGCCCAGGTAACCATGCTACGCTAACTAAATGTTACGCTCACTAAATAAACAAACAACGGTCCCCCTACCAAAACTAGTCCTGCTGTAATCGTATGGGAAGGTCAAAGTCTACCTCCCAAACACCGCTCCGCTGCACCAAACAGAAAACAGAGAGGCCATGGGAAGGAACACAGTGTCCAAACAAAAACACAGCAAGGCAGAGAGTCAGAGCGACGCCGGCAGGGCCGTGGAGGAGAGGATGGGCTGGCTGCATGCCATCCTTCCTCTAACCAGCCTTGACTCCTAACTAAAAGAGAAAGGAGGCTCAAGCACCAGAGGGCTCCCCAAACCAGCCTCAACCGCTACCCTCCTCCCCGATCTGATGACAGCAAAATCCCCACTGTCCTCAGAATGTCTCTTCCAAACCACACCGCAGAGACCGAGAGGGGGGAGGGGGAGGCGAAGAGAGAGCCGTTTTCAGCCACAGAGGGGCAGGGAGAGGGAAGTACAGGACCAATATTTTTTTATTTTTTTTATTTTTTAAGTTACGACACAAGCAGGGAAAACAAACAACGACGAGAGAGACATTCAGAAAGAGAGCGAGCGAGCAGAGAGCGAGAGAGACATACCGAGAGAAAGAGAGAGTGAAGTAGCTAGCTACCTATAGAAGAAGCAGTCGCAGCAGACAAGAACCCCCATCCAGCTGGCAGCACAGACAGCGGGCAGGTCTGTGAGGGTCCCACACAGCGCTCTTCTTCCCTCTCCCCTTCTACCGGTGAAGGGAGGGCTCTGTCCTGCCGCACAGCTCCAGTATAGCCCGTTCTGTCACACACACGCGCGCAACGTAACTGGCTTCTCACGAACTGCGTCCACCCACCCACACAAACTCGCTCTCTCTCCCTGCGGTCCAATCAGCAAACACACACACGCGCCGACGAACGTGCGTTTCAGACGACCTATCACAACAACTCAGAGCCCGTTCGAAGTGTGTTCCTCTCGCTCCTTCTCACTAGAGCTACTGCCGCCTGCCTCTTTTACTTCCCTCTCCTTCCCTCTCTCTCTGGCTCTCACTTGAAAGGCGGGAAGATTAGGTTGGCAAACAGACTTGCATAAACAAACTGCTGAGTGCCACAGGGCGGACTTTGGAGGATATTTTTTTTTGGGGGGGGGGGCTCTATCCTAGCAGCAATCTCTACCATCTGTATACACCAAACAAGGTCTAAACACACTCGCTGGTCGAGAGACGTGTTGGTTATTAACACATCTGTTAGCTGGGCCCATAGCCTGTACTGAAGAGCAGAACCTGCAAACCAAAGCTGACTGCTGCGAAACACACAGAGACGGTATGAGGTGTTGAGAAAGAGCTAAATAGCAAACATGGATGGGCCACAAGGACACAGACACACGCGTTCACCCGTCATTCTTTCACATGGCTGCGTCAGAGTGGCTAGAGCTCCGGGCACACCCCCCAGGAATGTAGCCAATCGCAGAAGAGCTCTGTGATCGTCAGTGCGGGCATACAAGGTGAAGGACACTCTCCCCCCGGCTCCCCCTTTCCGTTTCTCACTTGCTCCTTCGCTCTCTGACTCTCCCTCTCTCCATCAAAGCACCATCATCCTGTCCTCTCTGTCCCGGCTGCAGTACCCCATTAGGTAAGTGTGTGTGTTTGTGTCTGAGTAATCTATGACTGCAGATTCTATGGGACAGACAGATCATTAATATTGACTATGATCACAGCCAGGCTCTGGGCTCCATCCTAGCAACACACACACACGTCCTGACGCACAGCAAACTATATCACAGCAGCACCATATGCAAGAGAGTGATTCACCTTCAGAAGGCAGTAACGCATTAGAATTAGCCTGGAATTGTGTTGTGAGTTACCGTCTCGCCAAAAGGCCCGACAACGAGGTGACACTGTACGCTCTTCTGTCAGACACACGCCACACGAGGAACGCTCTCCCCCCACTTCCCTCTCTTAGATGAAAGGTGAGGCGAGGAGCCGCAGTAGCAAACCAAAGCATTTTTACAGCCCATGACATCATATCCCTCCTTCCTCCCTCCCTCCCTGGCTGCCTGTCGCCAAAGGCCTCTCCTACCTCACTTTTAATTACGCCTCCGAGCTGCGCACGCACGCACACTCACACACACACACCTGATTGAGCAGGGAGGGAGGGAGTGCAGCGATAACACTTCTCCTCTGTGCCTGCGTGATAGAGTGGGTGTGTGCTCACTGCACAGCACTCATTAGCTTCCTTTGTGTTTCAGCACCACACAAGTGCCAGGATGCACATGTGTGTATGTGTGTGAGTGAGCTGCGGAAGGATCTGTGGCTGATAACAAGGCCAGGAGGAAAGCGGTGCCAGAAGGGAAGGAACCTGCCATTACATCAACTCACTTTCAGCAAATTGAACTGTGTGTGTGTGTGTGTGTGTGTGTGTGTCAAAGCACCCGAAACGAAGACAAGGAGCTGGGCATAATAGTTACCAGGGCCGTAATCTCCGTTACCCCAATATTACAGTCGTGCATAATCGGCCAGGTGCTCCATTAAGGTCAGGGTCCATTAAGGTCAGGGTCCATTAAGGTCAGGGTCCATTAAGGTCAGGGTCCATTAAGGTCAGGGTCCATTAAGGTCAGGGTCCATTAAGGTCAGGGTCCATTAAGGTCAGGGTCCATTAAGGTCAGGGTCCATTAAGGTCAGGGTCCATTAAGGTCAGGGTCCATTAAGGTCAGGGTCCATTAAGGTCAGGGTCCATGCATGTGAAGAGACGGAACGAGGATCGGAAACGGGAACGAAGAAGAGCTCCACCGTCTCTGCCAAAATGTCCCCTCCCCTTTAGAATTTCTAAAGACGCCAACACCTGCGAAATCGTGTTTTGTCCCAAAAAGCACGGGGAACTAATGCTGGGCCTCATGTCAAAACACCCCCAGTTGCATCATGACAGGTCTACGGTAGCGTTTATGTTTACATGGTCTGTCCACGCGAGATCACGAGAGACAGATGTAAGCGTTCAAATTGAAGGGAGTCTGCTTGGTTTGGAGATGGAGGAAGACAAAGCAAGTCCATTCATTAAACTTGTGACTTGGAGATAACCTAATGAAGGAGGGAATGAATCACTGCCCTGGGAGAGGAGAGAGAGAGAGATAAATTGATAAAACTCGTGACTAGGATTCTAATGATCTGGACTTGAATAGACCTACTGGGCAGTGGGCAATCATGTCAACTGAAAGTGGGTGAGGAGAACCACCAAAGTTGCTAAGTGGTTGAACTGGGGGGGTGTTGGTACTTGGACAGAGGAGAGAGGGAGATGGAGGGGGAGAGGGAGAGGGAGAGAGGGAGAGGGAGAGAGGGGAGGGGGAGAGGGAGAGGGGAGGGGGAGAGGGAGAGAGGGAGGGGGGAGGGAGGGGGAGAGAGGGAGGGGGAGAGGGAGGGAGGGAGGGGGAGAGGGAGGGAGGGAGGAGGGGGAGGGAGGGGAGAGAGGGAGAGGGGGAGGGAGAGAGGGAGGGGGAGGGGGAGGGAGGGGGAGGGAGGGGGAGGGGGAGGAGGGAGGGGGAGGGGAGGGAGGGAGGGGGAGGGGGAGGGAGAGAGAGGGAGGGGGAGAGAGGGGGAGAGGGAGAGAGAGGGGGAGAGGGAGAGAGAGGGGGAGAGGGAGGGAGAGGGGGAGAGGGGAGAGGGGGGAGAGGGAGAGAGAGGGGGAGAGGGAGAGAGAGGGGGAGGGGGAGAGAGGGGGGGGGGAGAGGGAGGGAGGGGGAGAGGGAGGGAGGGAGGGAGGGGGAGAGGGAGGGAGGGAGGGAGGGGGGAGGGAGGGGGAGAGGGAGGGAGGGAGGGAGGGGGAGAGGGAGGGAGGGAGGGAGGGGGAGAGGGAGGGAGGGAGGGAGGGGAGAGGGAGGGAGGGAGGGAGGGGGGAGAGGGAGGGAGGGAGGGGGAGAGGGAGGGAGGGAGGGGGAGAGGGAGGGAGGAGGGGGAGGGGAGAGGGAGGGAGGGAGGGGGAGAGGGAGAGGGAGGGAGGGGGGGAGAGGGGGAGGGGGGAGGGGGAGAGGGAGGGAGGGAGGGAGGGGAGGGGGAGAGGGAGGGGAGGGGGAGAGGGGAGGGGAGGGGGAGGGGGGAGGGGGAGAAGGAGGGAGGGGGAGAAGGAGGGAGGGGGAGAAGAAGGAGGGAGGGGGAGAAGAAGGAGGGAGGGGGAGAAGAAGGAGGGAGGGGGAGAAGAGGGAGGGAGGGGGAGAAGAGGGAGGGAGGGGGAGAAGAGGGAGGGAGGGGGAGAAGAGGGAGGGAGGGGGAGAAGAGGGAGGGAGGGGGAGAAGAGGGAGGGGGGAGAAGAGGGAGGGGGGAGAAGAGGGAGGGGGAGAAGAGGGGGGAGAAGAGGGGGGAGAAGAGGGAGGGGGAGAAGAGGGAGGGGGGGAAGAAGGAGGGAGGGGGAGAAGAAGGAGGGAGGGAGGAGGGGAGAAGAAGGAGGGAGGGGGGAGAAGAAGGAGGGAGGGGGAGAAGGAGGGAGGAGAAGGAGGGAGGGGGAGAAGGAGGGAGGGGGAGGGAGGGGGAGGGAGGGGGAGGAGGGGGAGGGAGGGAGGGAGGGAGGGGAGGGGGAGAAGGAGGGAGGGGGGAGAAGAAGGAGGGAGGGGGAGAAGAAGGAGGGAGGGGGAGAAGAAGGAGGGAGGGGGAGAAGAGGGAGGAGGGGGAGAAGAGGGAGGGAGGGGGAGAAGAGGGAGGAGGGGGAGAAGAGGGAGGGGGGAGAAGAGGGAGGGGGAGAAGAGGGAGGAGGGAGAAGAGGGGGGGGGAGAAGAGGGGGGAGAAGAGGGGGGGAGAAGAGGGAGGGGGAGAAGAGGGAGGGGGGAGAAGGGGAGGGGGAGAAGAAGGAGGGAGGGGGAGAAGAAGGAGGGAGGGAGGAGGGGGAGAAGAAGGAGGGAGGGGGAGAAGAAGGAGGGGGGGGAGAAGGAGGGAGGGGGGGAGAAGGAGGGAGGGGGAGGAGGGGGGGGAGGGAGGGAGGGGGGGGAGGGGGGAGGAGGAGGGGGGAGGGGGAGGAGGAAGGAGGGGGAGGAGGAAGGAGGGGGAGAAGGAGGGGGAAACTCAACCACGTCAAGAGGAAGACGTTCACGGACTCCAAAAATCTGTTAACACTTATTTTTCCGTGGCATGGCAAATTATGCACGTTAATTCGGAAAACATTTTCGTTCTTATAAGAATGAGTGAGTTCAGTGAAACAGGTTGGTAGTGAGGGCGACTACTTCCATCAGTTGCAGCGTGCATATGATAAACACGTTTCACCTCAACAACAACAACGCCAATAAGAACCGAAATCACGACACAAGCAATTGACCATACCGAGAGTATCAAAAGACAAAACATTTTTCAATTGCGTCTGGAAAAAAATAAACCAAACCCCCTTTCACTGAGATGTGGCGAATGTTAAACGTAACCCGAGTAGTGAACGGAAGCCTCTTACCTATTCAATGTATAGGAGCCGTTCCGTTTAAACCTCATGCCGGACGATAGGAATCGGATGAAGAAATCCAGAATTGATAACGTTCAACTTTCGATGCACCTCGAAAACGTCTGTGTCCGACGGCTGCAGACAAGGAACAATAGAAAACGGAGTTCTCGTGTAGACTTCTCTTCTAATCGCTCCCTCCTTCCTTCCTTCCACAGACCTCCGCGCCCCCCTCCCTCCCTCCGGTCCCTAGCTTCCGCGGGCAGGGTTTACCAGTCAGGGACAAGGCGATAGGTGGACCCTCGAATGTCAAAACAAATGCTTCGATGCAACACAAAAACGACAGCTTATCATTTAGACGGATACAAATACACGTCATATGTACAGCAAATCCATCAGCGATGATGTCGTTAAATTCCCCGAGCAGTGATAAAGCAGCGTTCACGCGGTAGTCGGAACAGGGAAACTCGGACATTTCAGACTTGCTAACGGGTTATAGTTATACACGTGCCGCGTTCAACCCGTTAGCAGCTCGGACATTTCAGAATTTTCTAGTTCCGACTAATCCGTGAACGCGGCAATAATGTTTCTTTAGATATGATGTTGCAGCTTATACATTGTGTCCACAATAGCTCCCCTGACGTAAATCACAGACACCTCACTGACAAAAAAACAAATAACTTAAAAAAAAAAAGGTCCAATTGAGTCGTTTTTATCTCAATATCAAATAACCTCTGGGTAACAGATAGGTGCATTGGTGTGATTGTTTTGAATTAAAAAGAAGAAAAAAAGCTTCTTAGCTAAGAGCATTTTTTAAGCAAGAACTTTGGTAGGACTGTCTGGGAGGGGAACACTGAAAATGAGCTGTTACTGGCAGAGAGCTTTGGAACTCTTTCTTATTGAATGTGAGTTATAGATCTTGTAATTGAAAGCATGTGGATATATGCGCACAATTTCTATGCTTCCTGTTCTTAAAGCTGCAAATATGTAACTTTTGGGGCAATCTGACCAAATTCACGTAGAAATGTGAGTTATAGATCTGTCATTCTCATTGAAAGCAAGCCTAATAAGCGGTAGATATGTTCTATGTGCGCCATTTCTATGCTAACCGTTCTGACGTTTTATTTTTGAGTCTTGTTTTCGTTTTTGTACACCAGCTTCAAACAGCTGAAACAACAATATTTGGGGTTATGGAAAATATATTTCACAGCGGTTTAGACAGTATAGTGTAGAGAGAGAATCATTGTACGATGTTTTGTCACATAAACTGAAATTGGGCGAACTATTCGAATTTTAGCAACCAGGAAATAGCAGAGTGATTTCTACATAGTGCACCTAAATGACCGCGTGGCGCTGACACCATGGGAGGCCAAGACTCCCTCCCGCCCAAAGCAGGCAGACATTTCAGCCGTTCTTTTCAAACAGCTCGTACACCAAAAGTGCTTCATCATCATTTTCACAATTTCACAGTATCACTCCACCCTCACAGTGAAAACACAGGGAAATCATGTTTTTGACTGCACAGGCCCTTTAAAGCGTCTCCATTGTACTGCACTCTATATCTCACATTACTCAGATGATTTGCGCACTTCCAACTTCAACCCCCGAATATGGATTCCTTTGTAAATCAATGCACACACAAAAACACATCATCCGCTTTCCAGCCATGAAAAAAGTATCCATAGTGCCGCGACTGTTTTTCCACCGACGGACACGGGGCGCAAGCATCCCTCTCAGGTTTCAAGTGCGTTCCCCATCTCTATCGTTCCCCATCTCTATCGTTCCCCATCTCTGTCGTCCCCCATCTCTGTCGTCCCCCATCTCTGTCGTCCCCCATCTCTGTCGTCCCCCATCTCTGTCGTTCCCCATCTCTGTCGTTCCCTATCTCTATCGTTCCCTATCTCGCAGGCTATATTCACCTCCTGTATGCTATAGGGAGAGGGCAGAGCGCAGACTCCGAGAGAACACTTGTCAGCGCCTGATTGGAGCCAAGAATAGGCAGAGGATCCAGTAATGCCTGCTAAACCCATAGCTCCTCATCAACTGTGTGTGTGTGTGTGTGTAAGATACACATGCCCCTTTCACGAGCACTTGCGCGTTCAGCAGGACACAACGTTTTTGGAACGTTCAGCTAAAGATAGCCTTATGTAGAACAAACGTTACTCTCCGACATGTAGACAGCATATGGATAGAATGTAGAATACGCCGTATAGCTGAAGAATATGTAGGATAGAAGAGTACAAGCACAGCAATAGTTAAGTACAATGGGAAAAGACTAGAATACCGTATATGCATACAGAAATGGGTAAAACAGTACGTAAACACTGATTCCATGTCTATGTACATTGGCGGCAGCCACCGGGTGGTAGCCGTGTCTAAATTTCACGGCAGGGTACTGGGGGTGGCCGGCTAGTGGTGACTATCATGTGGGGGGTTGTATTTAACGCAACTAAAGCCTTGCCATGTCATACATTTTGCATTGGTACAAGTGGGGTTCTAATACAGAGAATATAGGCGATGCTAGATATGTTCCCCAAATCAAGTACAATCAGTGAAGAAGGAAAAAGAAGAAAAGAAAAGAAAGAAGGAAAGGAACCCCACTGGTTGGAAAGGAGAGGAACCCCCCCCCCCACATAATTTCAATGAAATTACGTGGAACAAATGTGGAATAGACATCCGTGTCCAGAGGGAAGGAAGTACTTGTTAACACATTTGAACTGGTACCTGTTCGTTCTGAGAATCTCTCAAGAGCTGGACGGAGAGAAGGATGCTAAGAGGGGAGGAAGGATGGAAGAGAGGTTTGGAACAATGTATTGGTGAATGGAAAGATGGAGAGATGTGCATTAAGACTGAGGTTGACGACGTCATCTTTATGGCTCTCTGCTGCTCACCACATCTCTCAAAGGCCCTGCCGTTACGTGTGTGTCATGTGTGAGTATCACACTTTGCTTGTGTGTGTATTACAGTGTGTGTGTAAGTAATAAATGGCACCTCCTGTGGAGCAGTGTGTACTTGGGACATGTATAAGAGTGTGTGTGTGTGTATGTATAAGAGTGTGTGTGTATGTGTATTAAAGTGTATGTGTCTATTAAAGTGTGTGTGTATTACAGTGTGTGTGTATTAAAGTGTGTGTGTATTAAAGTGTGTGTGTAAGTGTGTGTGTATTAAAGTGTGTGTGTGTATTAAAGTGTGTGTGCAAGTAATAAATGACACCTCCTGTGGAGCAGCGTGTACTAGGGACAGTGTATGTATAAGAGTGTGTGTGTGTGTGTGTGTATATTGGGGCGGCAGGTAGCCTAGTGGTTAGAGCGTTGGGCCAGTAACTGAAAGGTTGCAAAATCGAATCCCCGAGCTGACAAGGTAAAAATCTGTCGTTCTGCCCATGAAAAAGGCAGTTAACCCACTATTCCTAGGCCATCATTGTAAATAAAAATGTGTTCTTAAAACTGGCTTGCCTAGTTAAATAAAGGTACAATTTTAAAAATGACTGTGTGTGTGTATTAAATTGTGTGTGTCTGTGTATTACAGTGTGTGTTTATTCAATTGTGTGTGTATTAAATTGTGTGTGTACTAGGGACAGTGTATGTATAAGAGTGTGTGCGCGCGCACTTCTCCGTACGGTGTGAGTGTGTGCTCTTTCTCTCCTGCAGACCTCTTAGTGCTGGCTGCAGTGGGCCATTTATTACCATAAGAGCAGGCTGGCACCGACACTGCTGCTCAATCACACACACACACACACACATTGCAGAGTTACGCAATACTGGGACTAGGGGAAGGAGGAACTGCAGACCACAGAAACCATTAGCCAGTCCGTTATTGTGCAACTCTAAAACACAAACCCCTCACTGCTTCCATCCATCCCTCCTTTCCTCCAGTCTTTTGACGTTGTTCAGGCCTCCCTCCATTCATCTGTCCATCTCTTCAATCATCCTGACGTTCCCCATCCCTCGCTTCATGCCTTCCCTCTTTTGCCATTCATCCCCAGCTTGCGTCATTAATCCTTTTCATCGTGGCCATCTATCCCTCCCTCCTTCCTGCTGTGTGTTTTGGAAGAGCTGCACCGTGTGCTCTTGTGGTTGCATGCTAATGACCCAAGCAGTCAGTTGGTGCTCTCTTCCCCGGTTAACATCTTCGACCGTCGTCATCGCCATCATTCCCACTACCATCATCCATCCTCATTCCTAGCCAGACACGTCTCTGCCGCCCCCTGCTTTCTGTTAGCTTGGCCCCCCCGAAGTCAGAAGAAAAAGCAGCTCTTTCTCTCCTTCCCTCAGTGACAGTTCCTGGGCTGTGAGGTTTACAAGCAGGAAGACAAGCCAAGACCCAGAGAAGCCTCGAACGCCGCATTCCCCGGTCCCCCCCCCCACAGGCTTTCCAGGAATACACAGCGCAGTGCCCAGTCTCACCATGCACACTATGTGCCAGGTATGTTGCTCGGCACAGTACTGTCTGATAGCTTGGTGGTACTGACTAAAAACACACACAACAGCGCAGTAGAGGCCGGGACAGGGTTAGCAAATGGAAGGGCCTATAGGTTCGCATTGGCCTAGTCTGCCGCTCCGCACTTTGACTCACGTTGGTTGAGTCGCTGTCTAGGTGGAAAACATGACAATCTGGGCCCGGGGACAGATTGGACAGGTCTGTCTTTATTGTTTTTTCTGCCTCCGACCAGGGTTCACGTTACACATTTGGGCACGTCCCCTAACTCCCTCTATATAGCGCAGGGCCCATAGGGCTCGGGTCAAAAGTAGTGCACTAAATAGGGAATAGGTTGCCATTTGGGACAAACTAATAGACTCTAGGTGGTGCTGGTTTGTCTGGAGAACCGGAGGTCATATTTGAGGGTCTTATTTTCAGAGGGTGCCTGCCCATATCAATACCTTTGGTAACCCTTTTTTGGGAGGGTTCTGATTTGTTATGGTCTATACGGGCATCAGCCTCGGGCAGCCATGTAATTCAAATAGTCTTTAACGACTACGGACTTTAGGTCAATTTGCATGTTGATTCCCAGTCAGACAGCTCAGGAACGCAATTCAAATCTATCAGAGGAAAATTCCTTCCAGGGACAATTGAGCAGGTCGACTGAGGCCCGAGCACTACAATACTGATTCAAATAAATCAAAGCCGGTGGTGAGTTGGTTATTTGAATCAGCTGTGCACGGGGGGGGGTGCAGGACCGAGTTTGGGAAACCCTGGTCTAGACTGCAGCAGGACATGGTAGCGCTGTGCTCTGGCGCCACTCACTGGTTCCAAGCGGTACTGCACCTGTGATGTCTTGTAGGCTATGTTCTGCACTGGAGTTGTCACGGGATCAAGGAAAGGACACGAGGAATGGAAATTAGGTTAGGAAAGGAGATGACACGGCAGGGAGGGACACTGAGTGGAGAGGAGGAGGAGAGCAAAAGCTATTTATGTCTGTCTGTCTGGTATGGCCTGGCTGCTCAGAGAGAGACATGAATACAGACATACAGAGAAAGGATCTCCATATATTGACCGGCTGACATGCTGTCTAGTATGCTGCCTGCTATTGCTGGTATGCGCTGGAGTTGAAGTCGTGATGAAGGAAAGGAGACGAGGAAAGGGAACGAGAGGCCATAAAAGAGAAGCTGAATGACACTGGTCTTCGGTCTGATATCACTGGTTTTGATGGCTGGAGTTAAAAGTCACGTGACACTGGAGAACACTGAGAGAACCAGTGCACTCTGGGGGAAGGCCCGGGAGCAAAAGACTACGCAACGGCGAGATCAGATTTCGCACCCGACGGATCTCTCCATGTCCCCCTCCCCTCTCCCTCCAGCCCTTTCCACCTCTCTTCTTCACTCAGTCTCCCTAGTGGCAAAGTCAGGGATAATGACAATAATACACCCTTGCAATCAACCTAAATTAGCTACGACCAATCAGCTACTTACCAAAAAGGCAGTAAAATAGACAGACAGACAGACATCCACTGCATTCAAGACCTTGTGCTATGAAGCACGAATAGAACATACACCCTTTTAATGAAGGGCTGACTAACAGGACCATTAACACAGAAAATCGAATGAAAGTCAAAGCTCTCGGCGGTGTACTTTGTGGTAACAATCCACTTAGGGCTCCCAAAAGGCTAGGGCCGGCTCTGACAATGCGTGGGTACGGTTGTGGGTACGCGGACCCGCCACGGGGTGCCGAGCCACTGCGGCACCCCTTTACGAGTCCCGATTTTTTTTGTGGCCCCCACCCCCATCAGAGATGCCCATCCCTGAACTAGACCTAAACTGAATTCCTATACAACCTGTCAAAGTAGCGAGTGTTTCCCCTCCGATAACTCCTAATCTGCGTCGCTACAGCACACGGAGCCAGACCTCATCGCCAGACACATGCACGGCCGCCGCTGGACTGGACTCTTAGCTGCCTGTGCTTACGTAACGGTCGGATGGCGGCGTGTTTGACGCCGTTTCCGGAGCGGTCTGGGCGCCGTGCGGTCCAGTGACCTCCAATGAGTTCACAGACATATGAAATACAGCTGTTGATTATCTGGCGGGATCAAGGGGAGGACAACGTGCTGGAGAGCGCTGCTGGCCATGCAGGCTTTTGCTCCCAGCCCTGTTCGAACACACCGGAACCGACTGATCAAGGTCCTCAAACCTCCGTCTTTCCCCCTGGCCAATGAGACCGAGAGAGATTTCAGCGAGCAGCCTCTGCAGTAGATCGGTTTAATTAGTATAAAATATTCAGAGTTCATGGCTGACTAACGTCACTACCCTGGTGGGAGTCGAACTTTCAACATCATATTTGTGTGTGTGTGTGTCCTCTAAGTGTATTGAGCTTTGACTCATTTATCTACCTTTCTCCCCTTTAGTTCCACTTCTGCTTCTGAGTGCAGCGGTGGAAAGTGGTTAAGCTGTGTTCCCCAGATAGACAGGAGTGACAGACCGACGGAGAGAGAGACAGACGTGTTGTGACACTGACGCCCTGCTGCTTCGTGCTGATACCCGCACATGAGAAACACACACACACACAAAAAAAAAAATCACTTCCTGCGTTTGTGCGTCTCAGTGTTTTCCCTCCCCCAGTGAGGGTGCAAACAGTGACTCAGTGTTCCTGGGTTCCTCCTGTTCCGTACTGTAGCAGAGCAGAGCAGGCCTACAGCACAATGAGGAGGAAGGGGAGCACAATGCACTACAGGGTGGGGATGGGGAGACTGTGTGTGTGTGTGTGTGTGTGTGTGTGTGTGTGTGTGTGTGTGACAAAGAGAGAGAGAGGAGAATACAGGATGGGGAGTAAACGCTGTGCATGTGCGCACACAAAATGCAGTACGTCCTACAGAATATAGGGTGGGGGAACAAGTGAGTGACACTGCCGCGTACACACACACACACACACACTTTACAGGTTGATCAGATTCATAACACACACACACTACAGCTATGGGGCGATTACACACCAGCAGAAGTGGAAAATATTTTTGGTATCTCAGATTGTTTCGGCAATTCTCAAATAGGAACTTCAGTGGGAGGAAGGACGTTTGGCACACTCAGCAAAATCACCAACAGAGCGAGTTCCCTTTGAATCAATTTCCCACTCACGGTGTTATTGCACGGTGCTCATAAAATGTTTCATAACTTCAGACTTAGCAGAGAGCTTGCTCTGAAAATGGAGGGCTGTGATTGGTTAATGACCTATAATGCCAATTTCTATGTATAAAACGGGTCATATCATGAAAAGTAGCAGAGAGGCCACTCTGGAAATGTGACACGTTTGAAGATCATTACAAATAATATGTCTAAAACTAAGCAAAATCAAAAAGGGTAGTTTATATATTTCAATATTTTTTATGATGAATAAAATGCTTTTTCCCCCCGGAATCTACACATACTTGAGGACACTATGAGTATATTGAGACCAAGATGCCGTCTTTATCAAGTACGGTTCACAGATCATAGGGTCTTACAGGAGGCATGTATAAGTCTAAAAAAAAGGGCCTAAAATGGCCACTTTCATCATCTATTTATTTTGTATTTTTTTCAAGTTAGTGAGATTTGCTTAGTACAGTCCACTGCATTCAAGACCTTGTGCTATGAAGCACGAATAGAACATACACCCTTTTAATGAAGGGCTGACTAACAGGACCAAAAATATTTTCCGCTCCTGCAGGTGTGAAATCGCTCTCTGGCTGTGTGAGATGGTAAGTAACCACATTCGCAGGAAATAAACGTCACGTACACTATGGGCCTAAGCATCAGACAGGAAGTGGCCTTTAGTTCAGGCCATGACAGAGAGAGAAGTGAAAGGTGGTTAAATCCACCCAATCTATCCAGTGACAAACCAATGTAACAGTCAAGACCCTGGATGTTGCTTTGGAGACCTTTGGGCCCGGCTGGAATTTAAACTAGGGAACAGTCTGCAGTGCAAAAGCTGTTGAAAAGATATCGAAAAAGACACAAAAAACGTATTTTCAACATATTGTGCTCACTGGGTGGGATATATAGACTAGGCCTATGTCTAGCAGGAATTACTCCACTCCAGCACTGAGCTAAAGATGAGCTCACCAAAGAGAGCAGGCCAAACCCCTGACCCAGTGCTCACTTGAGTCATTTGAATTGATGTTTTGGCGTGAAGCTCTAAAATGCCTGTATTGCCAGAATCAAGGTTTCATTTTTGTGGACACAGGCACCAAGCCCCACCCCTCAACAACGAAGACGAAACATCACTTTTGCTCTTACTGTAATAGAGGAAAAGGTGCCTTTAAAAAAACAAAAACAATACCCAACTCTCAAAATGTAGAAGAGCAGACCCTACAAAAACATACAAAAAACGGGATTATCAATGAATGTGGAAAATGAATGCTCTGTTTCTGTCGCGGTAAGGCCTACCATGAACCTTTAGCCGCATTTCAGTCAGACTGTTACGTGCTAGCTGTCTAGTCTGTTTGTTTTTTTATGTGGAATGAGCATACAGAGGCATTTATATAAGGAATTGGATGCTCGTTGTCATTCTGAGAAATTAGCATCTTAACCAGACAGGCCGCTTGATTTCAACGTCTAAAACAAGGTGAACAGGCCGCTTGATTTCAACGTCTAAAACAAGGTGAACAGGCCGCTTGATTTCAACGTCTAAAACAAGGTGAACAGGTCGTGTTGTTCAAACAGTTGGGAGACGGACAGGGGGGGGGGGGTATTCATAACAGTTCAAGTGTTTAACCTTGTTCGCAAGCAAGTAGATCCAAGGTGGCTAGACTTCAAATGTGAATATTAGCTGGCTACTCACTAGCACTTGGGCTTGTGCTTGAGAGAGTGTTGATAAGATCGGTGTTCATTTTCTAGAACGCCTGCTACCAGAAGTTGGTCATTATTAGTGGACGTGCATGGTTACCGTTATGGTTATACACTGCTCAAAAAAATAAAGGGAACACTTAAACAACACAATGTAACTCCAAGTCAATCACACTTCTGTGAAATCAAACTGTACACTGAGGAAGCAACACTGATTGACAATACATTTCACATGCTGTTGTGCAAATGGAATAGACAACAGGTGGAAATTATAGGCAATTAGCAAGACACCCCCAATAAAGAAGTGGTTCTGCAGGTGGTGACCACAGACCACTTCTTAGTTCGTATGCTTCCTGGCTGATGTTTTGGTCACTTTTGAATGCTGGCGGTGCTTTCACTCTAGTGGTAGCATGAGACGGAGTCTACAACCCACACAAGTGGCTCAGGTAGTGCAGCTCATCCAGGATGGTACATCAATGCGAGCTGTGGCAAGAAGGTTTGCTGTGTCTGTCAGTGTAGTGTCCAGAGCATGGAGGCGCTACCAGGAGACAGGCCAGTACATCAGGAGACATGGAGGAGGCCGTAGGAGGGCAACAACCCAGCAGCAGGACCGCTACCTCCGCCTTTGTGCAAGGAGGAGCAGGAGGAGCACTGCCAGAGCCCTGCAAAATGACCTCCAGCAGGCCACAAATGTGCATGTGTCTGCTCAAACGGTCAGAAACAGACTCCATGAGGGTGGTATGAGGGCTCGACGTCCACATGTGGGGGTTGTGCTTACAACCCAACACTGTGCAGGACGTTTGGCATTTGCCAGAGAACACCAAGATTGGCAAAATCGCCACAGGCGCCCTGTGCTCTTCACAGATGAAAGCAGGTTCACACTGAGCACATGTGACAGACGTGACAGAGTCTGGAGACGACGTGAAGAACGTTCTGCTGCCTGCAACATCCTCCAGCATGACCGGTTTGGCGGTGGGTCAGTCATGGTGTGGGGTGGCATTTCTTTGGGGGGCCGCACAGCTCTCCATGTGCTCGCCAGAGGTAGCCTGACTGCCATTAGGTACCGAGATGAAATCCTCAGACCCCTTGTGAGACCATATGCTGGTGCGGTTGGCCCTGGGTTCCTCCTAATGCAAGACAATCCTAGACCTCATGTGGCTGGAGTGTGTCAGCAGTTCCTGCAAGAGGAAGGCATTGATGCTATGGACTGGCCCGGACCCCGTTCCCCAGACCTGAATCCAATTGAGCACATATGGGACATCATGTCTCGCTCCATCCACCAACGCCGCGCTGCACCACAGACTGTCCAGGAGTTGGTGGATGCTTTAGTCCAGATCTGGGAGGAGATCCCTCGGGAGACCATCCACCACCTCATCAGGAGCATGCCCAAGTGTTGTAGGGAGGTCATACAGGCACGTGGAGGCCACACACACCACACACTACTGAGCCTCATTTTGACTTGTTTTAAGGACATTACATCAAAGTTGGATCAGCCTGTAGTGTGGTTTTCCACTTTAATTTTGAGTATGACTCCAAATCCAGTCCTCCATGGGTTGATCAATTTGATTTCCATTGATCATTTTTGTCTGATTTAGTTGTCAAGCGCATTCAACTATGTAAAGAAAAAAGTATTTAATAAGAATATTTCATTCATTCAGATCTAGGATGTGTTATTTTAGTGTTCCTTTTATTTCTTTGAGCAGTGTATATATATTTATTTATTTATTTTTACAAAAAAGGGAATTTTCATAGACGGACTTGAAAGCCAGGTCAGTGATCATTGCAAAACAAGCAAGTTAAATGATGACATTATTAGTGGGTCATATGGTTGTGGAAGGCTTCGATTCGTCTGATTATTCCTGACTGTTTGAACTGCAGTGGATTGACCTCATTTTATGACAAAAGCTTAAGAGAAAACTATGAGATGTACGTTGAGTGTACAAAACATTAGGAACATGCTCTTTCCATGACAGCCTGACCAGGTGAAAGCTATGCTCCCTTATTGATGTCACTTGTTAAATCCACTTCAAATCAGTGTAGATGAAGGGTAGGAGACAGGTTAAAGAAGGATTTTTAAGCCTTGAGATAATTGAGACATGGATTGTGTGTGTGTGCCATTCAGAGGGTGAATGAGCAAGACAATCGATTTAAGTGCCTTCGAACTGGGTATGCTAGTAGGTGCCAGGCACACAGGTTTGAGTTTGTCTAGAACTGCAACGCTTGCTGGGTTTTTCACACGTAACAGTTTTCCTTGTGCACCAAGAATGTTCCAACACCCGAAGCACATCCAGCCAACTTTCCACAACTGTCGGAAGCATTGAAGTCAACATGGGCCAGCATCCTTGTGGAATGCTTTCGACACTTGGTAGAATCCCACGACAAACTGAGGCTGTTCCGAGGGCAAAAGAGGATGCGCAACTCAATATTAGGAAGATGTACCTAACGTACGTTCAGTGTATATCGAGAATCGTCCATAGGCTTGAGGAAAAAAACGAGATCCGATTTTTACGCCATATCGCCCACACACAAGCACGGTCACACACAATTTGATTCATTATTTTCCTGTAGGACTCTAGAATGATCTGTTGTAACAACGTTCCTACTTTTTACCTGTTCAGCTGCCAGCGTCAAATGTCTGCCATGTTTTGGTGACAGTTTGACGCCAGACTTCGCCGAGGACACACTGATAAGGTTGCCGTGACACGGACTTTGCAGCAGTTGAGGTTGTGACTTCCTACAAGCCTCTCGGGTTGGTGTTTACAGAACATGATGTGTTGTGTGATTAATAATGGACCGTTGCCATATGGCCAAAACAAAAGTCAAAAAAGTCACACAAAAAAAAAATGTAATTGCGATTCTCATAATTTTATATGCATTGCGATTCAATTCTGTGATTTTTATTGCGATTCGATTCTGTGATTTTTATTGCGATTCGATTCTGTGATTTTTATTGCGATTTGATGTTCCAAACATGTTGCTCACCGTATGTTTGCTGCAGTGACAAGAGGGCCATGAGAAAATTAATTCTGATCAGTCATGGAAATACAATTTGACTCCCTATTTAAAAGAAGATGGAGAACAAGCTATAAAGGAAAAATACTGTTTTTGGTGCAGGTACAGTCAACTAAAAAAATAAAAAATAATATTGCAATATTGTCAAAACCATATGATGTATCGTCAAAAATAATATCCCGATATGTAACTTTCGATTTTTTTTCTCTCCATTACTAATGTTAATATAAAAAGGTTTAATAATTCCCAAATAGACAAGAAAAGGCTTTCAACTCATTAGAAACTTCTGTCTTTAAATCAGTCATCATATTCTGGAATTTCAATTGAAAAACAGGATTTCCTTGCACAACGATGACAACCAAGTGTTTTGCGATTACATGTCAGGGATTTTTCTTTCATAAAAATGGGGCTTAGGTGGTGGGCGTGGCGAGGGCCTGGTCATGGGTGTGGCCAACGGTGCAGTAGATGACAAAACATTTTTAGAGGCTCTCCCATTATATTTTAGATTCTCCCTGACTCTAGCTTTTATTTAGGTGATTGTTCGTTCTCAAAGATAATCGTATTTAAAAAATATATAGGTCCATTATCTTTTCTAAATGCAGCCTTATTGGTAGATGAGTATTACATTTAATTTTTTTTTATAATAAAAAAAAGCTGATATTGACTATCCCTTTGAGCATGGTGAAGTTCTTAATTACACTTTGGAGAGTGCATCAATACACCCAGTCACTACAAACATACAGGCGTCCTTCCTAACTCAGTTGCTGGAGAGGAAGGAAACCACTCAAGGATTTCACCTTGAGGCCAATGGTGACTTTAAAACAGTTACAATGTTTAATGTCTGTGATAGGAGAAAACTAAGGATGGATCAAAAACAGTGTAGTTACTCCACAACAGTAACCTAAATGAGTGTGAAGACAGAAGAAGCCTGTACAGAATAAAAATATTCCACAACATGCATCCTGTTTGCAACGAGGCACTAAAGTAAAACTACAAAAAATGTGGCAAAGAAATAAACGTTTTGTCCTGAATACAAAGCGTTATGTTTGGGGCAAATCCAACACATCACTGTGTACCACTCTTCATATTTTCAAGCATGGGGATGGCTGCATCATGTTATGGGCATGCTTGTCATCGGCAAGGACTAGGGAGTTTGTTTTAGGATAAAGAGAAACGGAATAGAGCTAAGCACAGGCAAAATCCTAGAGGAAAACCTGGTTCAGTCTGCTGTCCACCAAACACTGGGAGACAAATTCACCTTGAGTGCAGCTTGAAAGTTCCTAATTACCAAAATCTTGCACTATCCCAACAGTAGCAGAGCAGCCAGGGTCATGTTATTGAGGGCACGCAAAGAAAAACGCAAAATGAGCCTTTCAAGATCGTTGGTCCATGTTGAAGAGCTGCTCCTCAGCCCCCTCTGTAAAAGAGACACACACACACACACACACACACACACACCCACGACTGTCCCTGTGAAAATGTGTGTAAACACTGATACGTCTCTGACTGACAGCTTACACAGCAGGGCCCCTCTAATGAAACACACGGTCTTGTGTGCTGTTCACATGCACTACCTCTCTTACATATGGCCCTTTAGCTGCTCCCTGGCCTCTTCTCCATGGCCTTGCGGCTACTGGCCCAACGCTCAAACCACTAGGCTACCCGCCGTGAGATTGAGAGGTGAGATTGAGAGGGCAGTTAATGGTGGACAGGGCTGGTGATAAGAGGCTGGAGGTGAAAGGAGAGAATGTGTCTCTGGGTGATTAATGACGGGGGTCCGGTGAGCTATCGGCTTCATTAAACGGGGCTAAGTGGTCTGGCCCTCTGGACTTCACTGGGCTCCTAGGAAGACCGATGAAGACAATAACACAAGGAATGGAGAGTTGGGGGAGACGCCGCATTCCCCTTCTCTACTCTCTTTGTACGTGTGTGTGTGTGTGTCTGACTGTATGTGAGTGTGTCTGCGTGAGTGTGCAAGACAAGTGTGTGTGTGTTTGTCTCCCTCTCTCCAAATGGGCCAGAGACATGGTTCCTACCAGTTAGCCTCTGGTGGCTATGCTAGCTGAACTGTCTGAGAACAACTACAAGCTCTCGCCATGCAGTGTGTGTGTAATGGGAATTTCCCAGGGGAACCAAAACGAGAGATAATGATAAAAAATCAATCTGGTTTGTTATGAGTTCAACAGGGAGCTTACAGTGCTTTCGGAAAGTATTCATACCCCCTTGACTTACTCCACATTTAGTTGTTCTACAGCCTGATTTCAAAATATACCCCATAATGACAAAGTTGAAACATGTTTTTTTTATTTTGAAATGTTAGTAAAATGATTGAAAATGAAAAACAAATATTCCATTTACATAAGCATTCACACCCCTGTGTTCACGTGTTAGAATCCCCTTTGGCAGCAATTAAGTCTGTCTGGGTGAGTCTGAGAGCACTGCACACCTGGATTGCACATTGTTATTCGTTTAAATTCTTCAAGCTCTGTTAAATTGGTTGCTGATTATAGCTAGACAGCCATTGTCATGTTTTGCCAAAGATTTTCAAGGCTATTTTTAAGTCAAAACTGTAACCAGGCCACTCCGGAACATTCAATGTCATCTTGGAAAGCAGCTCCAGTGAATATTTTACCATGTGTTTTAGGTTATTGTCCTGCTGAAAGGTGAATCTCTCTCCCAGTGCCTGTTGGGAAGCAGACCGAACCAGGTTTTTCTCTAGGATTTTGCCTGTGCTTAGCTCTATTCCGATTGTCTTTATCCTAAAAAAAGACTCCCTAGTCCTTGCCGATGACAAGCATGCCCATAACATGATGCAGCCACCACCATGCTTGAAAATATGAAAACAACTACAGTGATGTGAAGTCTATTTCAGAAGAACAGAATAGCGTACTCTTAGTTGTCCTTATGTTAGGTCCTGATCTGGCTATGTCATATGGCTGTGGGAATCACTAGTTAATTTAGCAGACAAGATTTTATAGTATGAAGAATGCAATTGAACGTGTCTGAGTAAAATAGAAACGATTTGAAGGAGTGCGCATGTGGCTATTCTGTGTTGAGCCATAACAAAGCAATAGGTACTCCTATATGCTTAATTTAGAGTTATTAATGTAACTTTAGTTGTTCTACAAACATTGGGCTATATGTTTTGATTTTTAATACATTGTAAGGCTGCATGATGCAACTAATGATGATTTGAAAAAAGTTGCTTGAAAGGCATGAGCTCTGCTTAGTTTTTTGCACAGGCTGTACGCACTACATTAGTCTCTCATTCACAATTTGACAAGCACTTGATAATGCCTCAAATTTCACAGTGGCATCCCCTTTGTGTGGCCATAATGTACCCTAAAAAAATGCATTCCTTCTGCGGCCACTGGCCGTTGTGCCTTTCTCCCAGAGTGCTGCTCCATCACCTGACCGGGTCTTTCGCACAGGCTATAAGTGAAGCCAGATACACCGGGGACGCAACAGTGCGTGTCCTTATCCAATTCCGAGGTGCATATTGAAGATATTGGAAGAACTGTCCACATTTACTTTTCGTCAGCCCACAAGATGAGTAGGCCTAACGAACAGCAAAAGCACTAGCCTATGTCAATCTACTATCCCCCATAGTACAAAAGTCGACCTATTCTACGCGAGAAATTAAACATTCAAAACATAGTCTGGGACAGTTGCGGGATGTGACAGAGCCCAAATTTATACAACAACTAGCATCAAAAAACTTTTTTGAAGCAATGTGGATGACGCAACAGATCAGAACATTTAGCTTAAAATGTTGATAAACTATTAGGCTATTCCTTCACATTATAAGCACAGCAATGCGCAACCGGCAGTAGGATTTAAGCGCGAATGTTCCATTAGCAGGGAAACACCATTATCAAAAGTGACCACAAATGCAATTACGCATGTAAAGCTTTTATTATAAAAGGCACATTTTCACCATGAAAATTATCTTCCCAAAACTTGAAACTCACGCGCTGCTTATGTATGCCAGTTAGGCTCTACACCCTTTGTAAATCAGATTAATGTGCTTCATTTTAAGAAGTTATTAGCCACTTTAGTTGTGATACAAACCTTATTAAAACATATGGGCCTAGGGGCTGGGCTACATCAGGTGTGCGACTATGACTCACATGTGATAATATATAACTCACAAGTGATAGGCTAATCTTATCACCCATCAGACTATTCTTGATTTAATCTCATATTTACATATATTACATAATGTGTGAATTTTGTTTTTAGAATGGACCATTATCATGCACCGGTCTCAAAACAGGGGCAGCCAGAAAAAATACATGTCATCTATGCACTTAAATAAATATAAGCAATGTGCTTAATATTAGGAAAGTTGAGAAATATATATAGTAGGCCTCACCTATAGAAAGCGGATGGGACCCTCTTTTTAATAGAGGCCATCACTCTGTTTTCTCACACAATTGCATAGCCTATAAAAATGTTGCGCAACATGAGCTCAAGGGATCACATGAAGTGGTCGATTCGATTTTCGATAACGTTTGCAACGATGTCAGAGTGATGAGAGTGACAATAAAGTGCAGAGTACCAGGCCATTAGCAAGTTTGGTAGGCTACTAATGAGCAGCAGCATCAGAACTTGGAGAAGCCTAATTACCGTGACTAAGCGGTCACGTGGAATTTGACTGCCTTCATGACTCGTGACCGCCGGTGTGGCGGTAATACGTTCACCAGCAACAACCCTCCCCCTCACCATCTCCTCCACCACTCTTATGTTCTCTGGTCTCATATGGAGTCATGTGACAGTGGGGTCTGTGTCTGGGGCATAGACAGGCGTGGGAATCAGACACGCATTATGTTGACATCTCAGGAATGCTATGGTCCCGTCTCCAGAACAACATCACAGTCAGTGTGTGTGTGTGTGTGTGTGTGTGTGTGTGTGCGCGCGCGCGCGCATGGACATATTGCACCCACTTGTCTAATCAAGTTACAGGAATAAAAACGAGAGGAACAAAGGAAGGCAAAGAGACACACCGACACACACACTTCCCGTCATGTTCAAAACAGGCAGCCAGGATGGGCCGGTCACGCACACCCATGACGACTTCACCATCCGTTCCCTGTCCACCGCAGCCATCCAGGAAGTCCACTGGACAGCTGAGCTAAAGCCCCTCTCTCCAATCGTCTAGAAACTCTTGATATCACTCTGCTTTGTCTTTCTTGTCCCGGACCTTTTATCAACCATTTCACCATCTCCACCACTGACTGACAACAGTCTGTCTCGTCTCCTTTCCTTCCCAGTCTTCACCACTCTACAGGTCTCGTCTCCTTTCCTTCCCAGTCTTCACCACTCTACAGGTCTCGTCTCCTTTCCTTCCCAGTCTTCACCACTCTACAGGTCTCGTCTCCTTTCCTTCCCAGTCTTCACCACTCTACAGGTCTCGTCTTCTTCTCCCCAGTACTCTCTCAGCATGCGGTGGAAACAGGCCCTGTAATCCTATTTAGAGAGGGAGAGTCCACAGGGTGGGGCTGGACACACCAGAGAAACCAGTGCTTTAGAAGAGTCTGCCTGTCTGATGCAACACACCATGCTTTAATCCAATTACAGTGGAAACCAGCCTAAACCCACAGGGCCTCAACCACCAAGGACAAACCCTGGGTTTTTCACTGAAGCCATGACTCCCTCCCTCCTGTCATGTCTCTCTCTCTCGCCGTCGTGTCTCTCTCTCGCCGTCGTGTCTCTCTCTCTCTCCATCGCTCCTGTCATGTCTCTCCCCCATCATGTCTCTCTCTCTCCCCCTCCTGTCATGTCTCTCCCCCTCCTGTCATGGCTCTCTCTCTCCCCCTCCTGTCATGTCTCTCTCTCTCTCCCCCTCCTGTCATGTCTCTCTCTCTCTCCCCCTCCTGTCCTGTCTCTCTCTCTCCCCCTCCTGTCATGTCTCTCTCTCTCTCTCCCCCTCCTGTCATGTCTCTCTCTATCCCCCTCCTGTCATGTCTCTCTCTCTCCCCTCCTGTCATGTCTCTCTCTCTCCCCCTCCTGTCATGTGTCTCTCTCTCCCCGTCATGTCTCTCTCTCTCCCCGTCGTGTCTCTCTCTCTCCCCGTCGTGTCTCTCTCTCTCTCCATCCCTCCTGTCATGTCTCTCCCCATCATCTCTCTCTCTCTCCCCCTCCTGTCATGTCTCTCTCTCTCCCCCTCCTGTCATGTCTCTCTCTCTCCCCCTCCTGTCATGTCTATCTCTCTCCCCCTCCGTCATGTCTCTCTCTCTCTCTCCCCCGTCATGTCTCTCCCTCTCTCTCCCCCGTCAGGTCTCGCTCTCCCCGCCATGTCTCTCTCTCTCTCTCCCCCGCCATGTCTCTCTCTCTCCCCCGCCATGTCTCTCTCTCTCCCCCGTCATGTCTCTCTCTCTCTCTCCCCCCAGTCATGTCTCTCTCTCTCTCTCTCCCCAGTCATGTCTCTCTCTCTCTCTCCCCCGTCATGTCTCTCTCTCTCTCTCTCCCCCCGTCAGGTCTCGCTCTCCCCCCGCCATGTCTCTCTCTCTCTCTCTCCCCGCCATGTCTCTCTCTCTCTTTCCCCGTCAGGTCTCGCTCTCTCTCTCCCCCGTCAGGTCTTGCTCTCCCCCCGTCATGTCTGTCTCTCTCTCCCCCGTCAGGTCTCTCTCTCTCCCCCGTCAGGTCTCGCTCTCTCTCTCCCCGTCAGGTCTTGCTCTCTCTCTCCCCCGTCATGTCTGTCTCTCTCTCTCCCCCGTCAGGTCTCTCTCTCTCCCCCGTCAGGTCTCTCTCTCCCCCCGTCAGGTCTCTCTCTCTCCCCCATCATTTCTCTCTCTCTCTCCCCCGTCATTTCTCTCTCTCTCTCTCCCGTCATGTCTGTCTCTCTCTCTCCCTCCCGTCATGAAATTCTCTCTCTCTCTCCCTCCCGACATGTATGTCGCCCTCCCTCCCCGTCAGGTCTCTCTCTCTCCCCGTCATCGCTCTCTCTCTCTCCCTTCCTGTCATGTCTCTCTCTCTCTCCTCAGTCATGTCTCTCTCTCTCCTTCCTGTCATGTCTCCCTCTCTCCCTCCCGTCATGTCTCTCTCTCTCCCTCCCGTCATGAACTTCTCTCTCTCTCTCCCTCCCGACATGTATGTCGCCCTCCCTCCCCGTCAGGTCTCTCTCTCTCCTTCCTGTCATGTCTCTCTCTCTCTCCCCCGTCATGTCTCTCTCTCCCCCGTCATGTCTCTCTCTCTCCCTCCCGTCATGTCTCTCTCTCTCCCTCCCGTCATGAACTTCTCTCTCTCCCTCCCGACATGTATGTCGCCCTCCCTCCCCGTCAGGTCTCTCTCTCTCCTTCCTGTCATGTCTCTCTCTCTCTCCTCAGTCATGTCTCTCTCTCTCCCCCCGTCATGTCATGTCTCTCTCTCCCCGTCATGTCTCTCTCTCTCCCCCTCCCGTCATGTCTCTCTCTCTCCCTCCCGTCATGAACTTCTCTCTCTCTCTCCCTCCCGACATGTATGTCGCCCTCCCTCCCCGTCAGGTCTCTCTCTCCCCGTCATCGCTCTCTCTCTCTCCTTCCTGTCATGTCTCTCTCTCTCTCCCCGTCAATGCTCTCTCTCTCTCCTTCCTGTCATGTCTCTCTCTCTCTCCTCAGTCATGTCTCTCTCTCTCTCTCCCCCTCCTGTCATGTCTCTCTCTCCTCCGTCATGTCTCTCTCTCCCCCATCATTTCTGTCTTTCTCTCTCCCTCCCCTGTCATGAACTTCTCTCTCTGTCCCTCCCTCCCCTGTCATGTGTCTCTCTCTCTCTCTCCCCCGGCATTTCTCTCTCTCTCCTCCATCATGTCTCTCTCTCCCACGTCATATCTGTCTCTCTCTCCCTCCCTCCCTCCCTCCCCTGTCATGAACTCTCTCTCCCTCCCTCCCCTGTCATGTCTGTCTCTCTCTCTCTCTCTCTCTCTCTCTCTCTCTCTCTCTCCCCATCATGTATGTCTCCCCCTGTCATGTCTCTCTCTCTCTCTCTCTCTCCCCCATCATGTATGTCTCTCCCTCCCCTGTCATGTATGTCTCTCCCTCCCTCCCTCCCTCCCTCCCCTGTCATGTGTCTCTCTCTCTCTCTCCCCGTCATGTATGTCTCTCCCTCTCTCTCTCTCGTCATGGGGCGGCAGGGTAGCCCAGTGGTTAGAGCGTTGGACTAATAACCGAAAGGTTCCAAGATCAAATCCCCAAGCTGACAAGGTACAAATCTGTCGTTCTGCCCCTGAACAGGCAGTTAACCCAATGTTCCTAGGCCGTCATTGAAAATAAGAATTTGTTCTTAACTGACTTGCCTAGTAAAATAAAGGTTACATTTTTTTTTACAAATTAAATGTGTCTCTCGCTCTCTCTCTCCCCGTTATGTATGTCTCTCTCTCCCTCTCTCCCCTGTAATGTCTGTCTCTCTCTCCCCCGTCATGTATGTCTCTCTATCCCCCGTCATGTCTGTCTCTCTCTCCCCCGTTATGTATGTCTCTCCCTCCCTCCCCTGTCATGTATGTCTCTCTCCCTCCCGTCATGTATATATCTCTCTCTCTCCCCTGTCATGTATATCTCTCTCTCCCCCGTCATGTCTCTCTCTCTCTCTCTCCCCTGTAATGTCTCTCTCTCCCTCCCTCCCCTGTCATGTCTCTCTCTCCCTCGCTCCCCTGTCATGTCTCTCTCTCTCCCCCGTCATGTCTCTCTCTCTCTCCCCCCGTCATGTCTCTCTCTCTCTCCCCCGTCATGCCTCTCTCTCCCCCGTCATGTCTCTCTCTCTCCCCCGTCATGTCTCTCTCTCTCCCCCCGTCATGTCTCTCTCTCTCCCCCATCATGTCTCTGTCTCCCTCTGTCTCTCCCTCCCCTGTCATGCATGTCTCTCTCTCCCTCCTGTCATCTCTCTCTCTCTCCCTCCCGTCGTGTATGTCTCTCTCCCTCCCTCCCATCGTGCGCGTCTCTCTCCCTCCCATCGTGTGCGTCTCTCTCGCTCCCTCCCTCCCGTCGTGCGCGTCTCTCCCTCCCTCCCTCCCTCCCATCGTGCGTCTCCCTCCCTCCCTCCCTACCGTCGTGCGCGTCCCTCTCTCTCTCTCTCGTCGTGCGCGTCTCTCTCCTTCCTCCCTCCCGTCGTGCACGTCTCTCTCCCTCCCGTCCGCATCTCCCTCCCTCCCGTCATGCGCGTCTCTCTCCCTCCCTCCTGTCGTGCGCGTCTCTCTCACTCCCATCGTGCACGTCTCTCTCCCTCCCTCCCTCCCTCCCGTCGTGCACGTCTCTCTCCCTCCCTCCCTCCCTACCTCCTGTCGTGCGCATCTCTCTCCCTCCCTCCCTCCCGTCGTGCGCGTCTCTCTCCCTCCCTCCCGTCGTGCGCGTCTCTCTCCCTCCCTCCCTCCCATCGTGCGCGTCTCTCTCCCTCCCTCCCATCGTGCGCGTCTCTCTCCCTCCCTCCCTCGTGCGCGTCTCTCTCCCTCCTCCCGTCGTGCGCGTCTCTCCCTCCCTCTCTCCCGTCATGAGCGTCTCTCTCCCTCCCTCCTGTCGTGCGCGTCGCTCTCCCTCACTCCCTCCCTCCCTCCTGTCGTGCGTGTCAGTCTTCCTCCCTCCCTCCTGTCATGCGCGTCTCTCTCTCTCTCTCCCTCCCTCCCTCCCTCCCTACCTCCCTCCTGTCGTGCGCCGCTCACCCTCCCCCTCCTGTCGTGCATGTCGCTCGCTCGCTCTCCCCCCTCCCTCCCTCCCTCCCTTCCTCCCTCCCGTCGTGCGCATCGCTCTCCCTGCCTCCTGTCGTGCGTGTCTCTATCCCTCCCTCCTCCCCTCCTGTCGTGCGCGTCTCTCTCCCTCCTGTCGTGCGCGTCTCTCTCTCTCCCTCTCTCCCGTCGTGCGCGTCTCTCCCTCCCTCCTGTCGTGCGCGTCTCTCCCTCCCTCCTCCTGTCGCGCGCGTCTCTCTCCCTCCCTCCTGTCGTGCGCGTCTCTCTCCCTCCCTCCCTCCCTCCCTCACTCCCGTCGTGCGCGTCTCTCTCCCTCCCTCCCGTCGTGCGCGTCTCTCCCTCCCTCCCGTCGTGCGCGTCTCTCTCCCTCCCTCCCTCACTCACTCCCGTCGTGCGCGTCTCCTCCCTCCCTCCCTCCCGTCGTGCGCGTCTCTCTCCCTCCCTCCCTCCCGTCGTGCGCGTCTCTCTCCCTCCCTCCTGTCGTGTGCGTCTCTCTCCCTCCCTCCCTCACTCACTCCCGTCGTGCGCGTCTCTCTCCCTCCCTCACTCCCGTCGTGCGCGTCTCTCTCCCTCCCTCCCGTCGTGTGCGTCTCTCCCTCCCTCCCCGTGCGCGTCTCCCTCCCTCCCGTCGTGCGCGTCTCTCTCCCTCCCGTCGTGCGCGTCTCTCTCCTCCCGTCGTGCGCGTCTCTCTCCCCTCCCTCCCTCCCGTCGTGCGCGTCTCTCTCCCCTCCCTCCCTCCCTCCCGTCGTGCGCGTCTCTCTCCCCCTCCCTCCCTCCCTCCCGTCGTGCGCGTCTCTCTCTCCCCTCCCTCCCTCCCGTCGTGCGCGTCCCTCTCCCTCGTCGTGCGCGTCCCTCTCCCTCCCCCCGTCGTGCGCGTCCCTCTCTCCCCTCCCTCCCTCCCTCCCTCCCTCCCGTCGTGCGCGTCTCTCTCTCCCCCTCCTGTCGTGCGTCCCTCTCCCCTCCCTCCCGTCGTGCGCGTCCCTCTCCCCCCTCCCTCCCCGTCGTGCGCGTCCCTCTCCCTCCCCCCCGTCGTGCGCGTCCCTCTCCCTCCCCCCGTCGTGCGCGTCTCTCTCTCCTCCCCTCCCTCCCTCCCTCCCGTCGTGCGTCTCTCTCCCCCTCCCTCCCGTCGTGCGCGTCTCTCTCTCTCTCCCCCTCCCTCCCTCCCTCCCTCCCTCCCTCCCTCCCGTCGTGCGCGTCCCTCTCCCTCCCCCCGTCGTGCGCGTCCTCTCCCTCCCCCCGTCGTGCGCGTCTCTCTCTCTCCCCTCCCTCCCTCCCTCCCCGTCGTGCGCGTCTCTCTCTCCTCCTCCCGTCGTGCGCGTCTCTCTCCCCCTCGTCGTGCGCGTCTCTCTCTCCCCCTCCCTCCCTCCCCGTCGTGCGCGTCTCTCTCCCGTCGTGCGCGTCTCTCTCCCTCCCCCCGTCGTGCGCGTCTCTCTCCCCCTCCCTCCTCCCGTCGTGTCCCTCTCTCTCTCTCTCTCCCCCTCCTGGCATGTCTCTCTCTCTCCTGTCATGTCATGTCTCTCGCTCTCTCCCCTCCTGTCATCTCTCTCTCTCTCTCTCTCTCTCTCTCTCTCTCTGTCATGTGTCTCTCTCTCTCTCCTGTCATGTGTCTCTCTCTCTCTCTCCCCTCCTGTCATGTCTCTCTCTCCCCCTCCTGTCATGTCTCTCTCAGTCCCCCTCCTGTCATGTGTCTCTCTCTCCTGTCATGTGTCTCTCACTCTCTCTCTCCCTCCTGTCATGTGTCTCTCTCTCTCTCTCCCTCCTGTCATGTGTCTCTCTCTCTCTCTCCTGTCATGTGTCTCTCTCTCTCTCTCTCTCCCCTCCTGTCATGTGTCTCTCTCTCTCTCTCCCTCCTGTCATGTGTCTCTCTCTCTCTCTCCTGTCATGTGTCTCTCTCTCCCCCCCCTCCTGGCATGTCTCTCTCTGTCATGTCATGTCATGTCATGTCTGTCTGTCTGTCTGTCTGTCTGTCTCTCTCTCTCTCTCTGTCTGTCTGTCTCTCTCTCTCTCTCTCTGTCTCTCTCTCTCTCTCTCTCTCTCTGTCTCTCCCCCTCCTGTCATGTCTCTCTCTCTCTCTCTCTCTCCCCTCCTGTCATGTCTCTCTCTCTCTCTCTCTCTCTCTCTCTCTCTCTCTCTCTCTCTCGTCATGTCTCTCTCTCTCTCTTGTCATGTCTCTCTCTCTCCCCCTCCTGTCATGTCTCTCTCTCTCTCCCTCCTGTCATGTCTCTCTCTCTCCCCCTCCTGTCATGTCTCTCTCTCCCCCCTCCTGTCATGTCTCTCTCTCTCCCCCTCCTGTCATGTCTCTCTCTCTCCCCCTCCTGTCATGTCTCTCTCTCTCTCCATGTCTTTCTTCCTCACTGTGACTAAGCTAAACTCTTTATGGCAGGACAAAAATAGATCACGACCGGCCACACACAATCACCACTGCTCATGATCCTTATGGCAAACCTGATGGGACAAAAATAACTGTCACACACAACTCAGGAGCCCTGGGCTGATCTGCCTGCATCAGTGAGCCTATTCCCCAGAAACAGCCTCGACTGAGTCACAATGGGAGAACACTCACACCTTTGCGCACACGCACACACACCCCACACACCCCACACACACCCCACACACACCACACACACACACACACACACCCCCACACTCCCCAATAGCAAGGGACAGGCTGTAGGTCCTGTGTGTGTGTGTGTGTGTGTGCGATATGATAGAGAGCAAGTTAGAGGTCTGTGGGACACTGAGAAGGACTGTTATGACATAGGCAGGCAGGGTGTGTGGGAGTCACAGGGCTCTGGTCCTTCCGGCTGTCCCTGTCCCAAACTGCAGGGCTCAGAGTTACAACAGCAGTCCAGCTGACATGTGTGCACACACACGCCATTCCGTGACAACGCTGACTCACTGCTGAAGCATGATGGGATACGTCTCCCTGCAGCCTGTAGAGCAGGGATAATCAACAAGATTCAGCCGCGGGACGATGTTTTCTGGAGCGGACAGCCGGAACGCAATTACAAATCATTTGTAGACTGCAAATTGACTGCAAGTAGCACAAACGTATATAATATTTCACGTATATCATTTCAAACCTTGCTTACATTTGAATATATACGATCACATACACGGAGTGTATAAAACATTAGGAACACCTTCCTAATATTGAGTTGCACACCCCCCGTTTTGCCCTCAGGACAGCCTCAATTCAGCGGGGCACAAGTCCACAAGGTGTGGAAAGCTTTCCACAGGGATGATGGCCCATGTTGACTCCGATGCTTCCCACAGTCGTGTCAAGTTGGCTGGATGTCCTCTGGGTGGTGGACCATTCTCAATACACACAGGAGTATGACTACTGTTTGAGTGTGACAAACCAAGCATGGCACCCTCTGAATGGCGCACGCACACACACACACACACAATCCATGTCTCAATTGTCTCAAGGCTTAAAAATCCTTCTTTAACCTGTCATCTCCCCTTCATCTACATTGATTGAAGTGGATTTAACATCAATAAGGGATCATATATTTCACCTGGATTCACCTTCAGTCTGTCTTGGAAAGAGCATGTTTGTACAGTGTGTGTGTGTGTGTGTGTGTGTGTGTGTACATTGTGTCTCATATGATGTGTGTACAACATATATTTGAGCTGTTCCCCAGTCAGCTAGCAGACCTGTCAGGGTGCTAGCTTCCTTTAAGAAAACTAACCCAGGACCATTGGCTCTTAGGCCAATATAGGACCTGTTGTGACACATCATCACCCAGCAACAGTGTTTGGCAACTGGAAGTCTGATTAGTCGTGGTCTTCTTCCCAATCCCTCACCTTCCTCTCTCTGTCTCTATCCCCCAATTGGCTCTGCCAGTTCTGGTCTGGACTTTCACAGCGTTACAAAAAAGTTAACATTGTCAAAGTAAGGTCGCTCCTCACTCCTGCCAAGTAAAACACAGAGAGAGAACACACACACACACACACACAGCCGTCCAATGACAGTCTAGGCGTCGACCTCTGGGTTTCCCACAGATCCACCTTGCCCAGATTGGCAATATGCCTATGCTTACCTAGTCCTCGCGGTTCAACACAGTTGCCTAGGGGATGACTCGGGACTGGGCCCAACTTTCGCAAAGTTCAGGTTGTCATAAGACAACCTTATGTCAGTCGTGGCTGAGTGGGCGGGTCGGCCTTAGGATTAGGTTGAGCGGGCAGGGACTTGTTCTAGCCTAGTGGTGTTGGGTTGGCGTCGCACTCAGCATGTGCTGCCCTTAGGCCTTTTAAAGTATAACCCCCCCCACCACACCATCAGGTCAAACTACGCTCACCGCAAAAGGGCTTCAAAATGCACACACAGCAAACAGGACTGAAGAACACAACTAAAACACTGATACAGAGGGAGTTGCAGTATAAGTGAACCAATAGCCCATCGTACCAACACGCACACACACACACACAATAAAAGCTAAGAGAGCACAGCCATTCTGGTATCATTTTCATCGCCTGGCCTCACCCTGTCTGAGCGGGAAAGGGAGAGGGAAAGGTCTCAAGACCACAGAGAGAGTGTAGTGTGTGTGTGTGTGTGTGTGTGCGCGTGTCTCTCCTTGGCGAATTTACCTCAGAGAAGGGCCCAATAGAATCTTACGGTTTTCTATGCAGCTACACATCAGACACAGTATCTAGGCCTGGGCTCAACGCTTTATTCATATTCCTTCTTCGGTTTCTGCTACAACAAACACACCTCTGTGCAAAATGACTAGCCGTAGCTTAGCCCAATGAGCCGTAGCTTAGCCCAATGAGTCTCACCGTGGTGCCCCCACGTGATTCAGGACTTCTAACCTCTTTTAAAACACTGCGTGTTTGAGCTACAGACTCCCGGGTTGTGCCGTTGGATTCGTCCGTTTCATTCGCAAACCATTAGTCTGTGTGATTAACGGGGGGATGAGTTGGAGCGGCATTGGCGAGACCAGGGCGGATCCTGAAGGGGCCCCGGGGCCGAGTCCAAACGGTTTGAGCTAGAAACTATTGAAAGCCACCTGTGAAAAGCTGAGGCTCTCAAGAACACGCATGTGTGACATGTGTCGCTCTACGGCGTACACTAGCGACACAAGAGTCGTTAGAATGTACAGGGTTCTTCGACAGATCATAGGGAATCCCAGGACTATAGCGTCTAAAATAAGCTCACCTTGCTGCCGTCAAACACCAAACAGTTGTCACCGACCAGCTGGATATTCATTTCCCACAAAGCAAACTATTTCTGTACTTACAGCGTGCAGATCAATTCATTTTTAAGCTGTTTTTTTTTTGTGGCTTTGAAGGAAAGGCTGCCCATCAGCCTCTGCTGTGGCACGCAGACTGGCCTGTTCTTTTCGTGCCATCACTGGTGTCAGATGCCCTTAAGTGATGCCTCACTCACGAGGGAAAATACATGCAACGTCTCAATGTCCCAAAACGACAACAGGACTAATGAATAACCACGTTGTCTGCAGCAGAACCAAGTCAAAGCCACTAGACTGATATGCTATTTAATGAAGTGGCTGCCCATGAAGGGGAGAGGAGAGCTGACAGAAAAGGGCATGCGTGCCCATTTCCAGTCTTCCCAAATGAGACCATTCCCCTCTTCATCTCCTCCCTTGTTAACCCCAGCCCTGCTAGCTAGCCCCTAGTTGCCCATGGCTAACCCCAGCTATGCTAGCTAACCCCTAGTTGCCCCTGGCTAACCCCAGCTATGCTAGCTAACCCCTAGTTGCCCCTGGCTAACCCCAGCTATGCTAGCTAACCCCTAGTTGCCCCTGGCTAACCCCAGCTATGCTAGCTAACCCCTAGTTGCCCCTGGCTAACCCCAGCTATGCTAGCTAACCCCTAGTTGCCCCTGGCTAACCCCAGCTATGCTAGCTAACCCCAGCTATGCTAGCTAGCCTCGAGTTGCTATGCGGACATGTTAGCGCCTGTTCACCTTGGCTTGATATGGTTGGGTTGGCCTGTTTGGCCCTGTGTTCTCAGTCCTCTACTCAGCAAGCCTGAGAAGCCCAGCATCGACAGAAGCCAAGCACGCACATGTCTCCACACATCAGTGTTCTAACAGAGAGAGAGAGAGCGAGAAAGCAAGAGCGGAGGGAGAGAGGGGAGAACAAGCGCGATGAATAAAGAGGGTGACTGAGGGCCGTTTCAGGATAAACATGCGTCTGTTCTGAGCAGCCCTTAGAGCACAGTTTCCCTAAATGAACCAAACACTACAGACCAGGCAGGGCCTTCCCCCTGGACACTCACCAACTGCACGCATAGCATTTCCCCAGAGATTCCAAAGACAATGTTGAAGTGCGGGGCAAGAGGGAGCTGCCTCGTTCAAAGAGAGAGCATTCTACTGAGAGCACGAACGGTCTATGTAGACCAAGTCAACAGCGCTCCCTCTTAGACAGGCACAGACCTGTATGTGTGTGTATGGTGTCCCTGTGAGTCTTGAAGGTTGTAAATGCTCCTTTCTAGACAGGTCTTACGGTAAGCAGTGTTCTAGAGCCTCAGATCAATTCTAATATCTCCATAACTGACTTAAGACAGGGGTTTTCCCAGTGGGGTCCATGGACAGATTTGAAATGAATATGGCAAGTAACAGACGAAACCTGTTCTGGACAAGAGATCTGTGGAATAAGTTGAAGGTGCAATGCACTGTAATAATATCAATCCTTTATGTTTTTAACTTTAGAGATGCACAACATTGGCCTGTGAGGCTCACAGGGATATTGGTATACACAGTACGCCCACAATAAAACATATTTTCTTGTATTGCCCAAAAATGTTGTTTTGAGCATAAATGCACTGTAATTTCAGCTTTAAAAACTGCAAAGATGTTCTCTGCCCCATGGTAAAATGTGTAGAATTGCAAGAAATTACAGTGCCTTCAGAAAGTATTCATACTGAATATAAAATATATTCAATTGATTTTTTCCCTCCTCCAACTACACACAAAACCCCATAATGACAAAGTGCAAATGTTTTTAGAAATGTAATTGAAAATGCAACAAAGATATCGAACTTACATAATTATTCACACCCACGCGTGAACGCCCCAGTCCTTTCAAGCACACCCATAACATGATGCAGTCACCCCTATGTTTGAAAATATGGCAAGTCCCGTTGTACTCAGGAATGTATTGGATTTGCCCCAAACATAAAACACTTGTTATTCAGGACAAAAATTGCTTTGCCACATTTTTTGCTGTATTACTTTTGTGACAGGATGCATGTTTTGGAATAAAAATAATTATGTACAGGCTTCCTTCTTTTCACTCTGTCATTTAGGTTAGTATTGTGGAGTTACTTCAATGTGTATCCATCCTCAGTTTTGTCCCATCACAGCCATTAAACTCTGTAACTGTTTTAACATCACTATTGGCTTCATGCTGAAATCCCTGAGCGGTTTCCTTCCTCTCTGGCAACTGAGTTAGGAAGGACGCCTGTATTGAAATGTCTGCTTCTTTTTTTATTGCCCTTCTTCGCAAGGCATTGGAAAAACTCCCTGGTCTGTGGTTGAATTTCACTGCTCAACTGAGGGACCCTACAGATAATTGCATGTGTGGGGGTACAGAGATGAAGTAGTCATTAAAACAATTGCGTTAAACACTATTATTGCAAACAGAGTGAGTCCATGCAACTTAAGCGCCTTGATAAGCTAATTATTACTCCTGAACTTACTTAGGCTTGCCATAACAAAGGGGTTCAAATACTTATTGACTCAAGACATTTCAGCAAAATGTTCTCTCGGATGCCAAGAGGGGGCCCTTTAAAACCATTATTTGTCAGGGGCTGAGACTGGATTAGTCCGGGCCATGCACTGCAGAAACTGCTTGTACGCAATTTTTTTCAATGGCACTCTAAAGTAGGAGTTGTGTTCTGATTATTAGGGTGGTGCCTGATGAATTTGATATCACAAAAGGGGTCCCAATGCAAAAAGGTTTGGGAACCCCTGACTTAAGACATCGGACACCCCCATAGACAAGGGCCTGGTGAGTAGGAGCCATAGCATAGTAGAACAAGCCTAGTAAAGATTTGTTTTTTTAAAGAGGGTAAAAGAACATTGTGGAAATAGAGAGAGCGTGGTAGAAAGGTAGTCGACTCAAATCCGGGCAAAGCAATGTTCTGTTAGTCCCTGCTCCAGGCAGCCAGGAGAATGCAGTGACAGCAAGACCAACAAAATATCCTATGTATCAATTCCACCATAACGGAATTACGCCGAGACTAACGCTGAGTTGTATGGTGTTACATTTTGAAAGCAATGGGTTTGTTTGCCAGACATTTAAAGAAATATATATATATATAAAAAACACTTTTAAAACGGAGTCTCGGCGTAACTCCGTTATCATGGAATTGCCCTTATCTAGCTCTAGCCTATATCTTCAACTCTAACCAGGGACGTGTGGGGGGGGGGGTCATTGCAATTTTAATTCCAGTCAATTTATAAAAGTAAACCATATTTCAATTCGAAACGTTACTCATTTAAAAGCATTGAGGAAAATTGGAATTTCAGCATTCTTCCTGAATTGACAGGAATGAAAATGGAAATGCCCCAAACCCTGGCTCTAGCAAAGGAAACTCAATTACCTGGTCTAACACAGTGCCACTGCATAAAGAACGACTGTTATTTGATTTTCTTGGGAATATTTTTGGGAGTCAAGCAGGCCGATATTCAATATCATTAAATTTGAACATTTTGATTTCCCAGAGACAGCCATGTATACACTAACTGAATCTATTTTAAAATTAATTAATTAGACTTTGTTTTTACCAAATTACATACTATACATGGTAATATTTCTGGGGGAATGTTAAATCTCTTAATAAACTGGGTAAAGGAGCAGGACACTAACCCGTAGCTTGCTAGCTAAGGACACTAACCCGTAGCTAGCAAGCTACCGGTATCCTGTTTTGTAACGTTCTGTAGCATGAGTAGGTAGCTAACAAGATGCAGTCCAGCCAGAGGTTCCTCGTCGACTTGCAACAGTTTGACACAAGAGGCAAGTGTGCTCACTCTACACAGGGGATATCGGCTGTGACGATAGTCAAGGAAAGGCAAAAAAAACATCAGCCAGATCGATTTTCAGCCGTTCTCTACCACGGAGATTGTGTGTGTGTGTGTGTGTGTGTGTGTGTGCGTGCTTACAGACTAACCCTACCTGGTTGATCCTGCCAGTAGCATATGCTTGTTTCAAAGATTATGCCATGCAAGTCTAAGTACACACGGCCGGTACAGGGAAACTACAAATGGCTCATTAAATCATTAACTCGTGCTGCAGGCTTTGGAGTCTGACAGACAGGCCGGACTGCAACGACCTGAGCGACCGGACTGGAGAGGAGCTCAGGTGGACACGGACTGATATGCAAACTGAGCCAGCGACTGCCTCTGGATGCAGTTGCAGATCGCTGTGTTGTCGTGGAGGCGTCGGTCACCCACGACAGAACATCCCATCCTACATCCAGGACCACGCTCCTCCTGTGTTATCAGACAGACATGCAGCTACTGCAAAACTGGACTGGCCCTGAGGCTGCAGGCAAAACTCGCTGATCTGGACGGTGCTGACCACTCCGTCTCCCATTCCATGTGCCAGAATGCTGCCGTTGGCGGGGACATTCTCCATTTTTACTGGTAAGGCGAGGCTGCGACTTCTACCAACAAAATAGAACCTAGCACTCTGGTACCCTGCAAACCATGACCCATTGTGCATTCTACATGAGTCAAATGTAATAGAGTCCATTGTCCATGTTGTGAATGGCTGCTGTTCATACAAGGATATTTACATTGCTAGACATGACCGCTGTGTTGACCTGACAGCCAGCGAGGTGAGACTCGTGGTCTCACCAACAGCACACATGCATGAACATTAAGGTGTAAGGGGAAGCTGGTTTGATGTTATGCTTCCTGTGTGCCGACTACGCCATATATTGTTGTTATGGGGGGGGTGCTTATTTTGGAAGTGGCCTTCTCATTGGACGGCTACATGGAGCAGGCCTTTGCAGAGAAGCTGCTTAAAATACCAGCCCCTCGTGGCAAGCTGGGACAGCCTAGGGTGTAGGTGAATGCTGGTGGCGCTGATATTCGGCAGTCTCGGCCACGTTCACAGGCTTGCAGCGCGTGGCCTCCAGATTGCGGGCCCTGATAAAAAACTAGGACAAAGCAGTTGGCGATGTACTGCTCTGATTCAGCCGTCGTGGGCAGCTGTACCCTTGAGTGCCATGCATACAGGGACCTTTGAAATATATATATTTTTTAATTGTCAATTTGATTGGTGGATTCAAATAACGTTTTTTTAAAGTGTGTGTGTGTGTGTGAGAGAGATTGGTTGAGATGAGGAAATGGCCGCTAAACAAGCAAATGACAGCTACTATGAAATGTACCAGCACATGTATTTACAGCGTGAGTCGAAGGTAGAAAGGAGTAGCACTACTCAGACACACACAAATAAAATAACACACATATTGGTATAGGCCATTGCCTACTCATGGTTTATAAAAACACACAATGCAGACATCCACACACACACACACACTTGGCTGTGTGTGACTATGGCGTGACACACAGTAAATAGCCATGACCGTCCCTGTGTGTGATGCGAGTTCATATCTAGCTCTGTGAATCTCCCCTCCAGCCATCTCCGCTGCCCATGTTAATGATGCAGTAACACCATATCAACAAGCGTTGGCTTTTTTCAGCCATCAGCCCTGTTTCAGAGGGAAGTGGACTGCGGTGGGGGGGGTTTCCGGGGAAAGGTGTGGAGTTCTTACTGGTTCTTTTACAGTGGTCGAAGCGTTGCCCAGGTGGGTGCTGCATTTCAGTAGTGGGCGACCCAGCCTACCCTACAGAGGAAGTGCTCTGAACATCGAAGTTGACAAGGTGCCCCGATGAAGAGCTCCGTTTGTCAGACGGCCTGGCTGTACCGTCTTGGCTCCCTCCGATCGAACATACGACTTGTTCGAACTACCTAGCACCCGAAAGCGGTGAAAGATCATCGCCCATGAACTGCAAGACCCCTAAAATTGTTTTGTTAATTTGTTTCGAATTTAAAGCGACTGACATTGTACTTGTATTTTATGTAGCGCTTTTCATTACATCTAATATTATTACTTCGGGGTTTGGCGAGGTAGGCCATCATTGGAAAATAAGAATTTGTTCTTAACCGACTTGCCTAGTTAAATAACAATACAATAAATACTGCTCAGGCCAGGAAATACAGCCTAGGCTCATTACCGGTATAGGCTTAAGATGGCCCGTTTTAATAGTTGTCATGGCAGCCTTGTCCAATCCTTTGCATATACCATTTATGCTAGCTAGTCCATTTGTTGCCTTCGCTATTTAGCCAGGCCTAGCCTAGCGTACTAGCCAAGTGCTAATGTTACGACTTCCGTTTGTATATAGTCTGCTATGTTCATTGCCCTTATGTTCTTGGTGTAACCCGTTAGCCTACGCTAACGCCTTGAGGCGTTCGGCATGCTTCCCAGGTGAAAGTGTCCGGAAGAGTTTGTGCATATATTATGGTGCCATTTTGTGACATTTTTGTTCGTTTTGGACTTCGGTGAGGGTTCTGGCACACACACACACGCAAATTTTATTTGGGAGGCAAATTTTAGTCGATAGCCAAAGTCTACGACCCTTCGTCTGTGATTAGTCGACAGTAGGGATTCTTCAATAAAGTATTTGTCGTCATTGAACAAGAGACGACTCGTTTTAATGCAATTTTGTTATTGAGAAATACTGCACCAAACCACTTAGTTAGATGTCAAATTGTGCGACTAAGATCTCCTTGGCAAAAATGTCCAAATTAATGACAGATTTCTTGACTTATAGTAGCTTAATTCTGGTATTTTGAGGACCCATTACATTAGAAAAACTGTTGTAATGAACACTTATGAGAATGGTGGACTGAATTTTCTGGATTTTACTACTTTAAATAATACTTTCAAGATCAATTGGATAAAGCAATACCTAAGAAGACCCACTTCTATCTGGAATTTTATTCCTCATCATGTCTTCTCTACTTTTGGTGGCCTTAACTTCATGTTGTTTTGCAATTATAATATTGACAAAGTTCCAGTGAAACTTTCTGCTTTTCATCGGCAGGTTTTCTTGTCATGGTCCTTAATTTATAAACACAATTTTTCTCCACACAGATATTATATATGGAATAATCGGGATATATTGTATAAAAATACCTCTCTGTTTTTAGAATATTGGTTCAGAAATAATATCCTATTGGTGAGCCAACTGGTAAATGCAGAGGGTCTTTTACTCAGTTATAAAGAATTCTTATCACTTTACAAGGTCCCTGTAACACCTAAAGATTTTGCAATTGTTTTAGATGCCATTCCCTCAGGTGTTGCTATGTTATTCAGGAACATGTCAAGACCTGACCCTCAGAACCTACCTTCTATTGACCCTGTTGACTCATCAGTAGGAAAGATTTGTTTCTCTTTTGGTCCATTCAACAACAGAGCGATACGATCCTTGTTTCAGCAGGATGTTGTATCTATACCTTATGTCATGCCTTACTGGAATGGATTTATTGATAATATCTGTTGGGAAAAAGTTTGGATGTTGCCACAAACATACCTACTTGTTAACAAAATTAAGGAAGTTTCCTTTAAAATTATTCATAAATATTATCCTGCCAACCACTATATGAAGAAGTTTAAGGAAAACATCAACTCAAATTGTTCCTTTTGTAACGACCACCCAGAAACAGTTGTGCATCTTTTTTGGCATTGTATGCATGTAAGAAAACTGTGGCAAGACATCAGTAGGTTTATAATTGAACACATTTATGAAGATTTTACACTATTGTGGAGAGATGGACTGTTTGGATTCTTTACATACAATAGAAATAAGCGGAATCATTTTTATGTAATTAATTTCATTATTCTTTTGGCCAAATTTCATATACACAAATGTAAATTTACAAACAGAAAACCACATTTTCGTACCCTACAAAAAGAAATTGAACTGTATTTTAAGACGGTTAAATGCTCTACTAACAAAAAAGCTGTTAGAATTGTAAATATATGCATGTCCCTTAAGGTCCTTGTGTAATTGTAATGTGATATTGTACCCCCTAGCCCCGCCCCTAGCCCCGCCCCCAGCCCCGCCCCTAGCTCGATTGTCCATTGTTTGTAATCTATGTATGCTTGTGTTCCCTCATGTGCTTTATGTATTGATTTGTTGTTAATAAAAAAAAATAAAAAAATCTGGTATTTTGAGGAAGTGTATACTGGCTATGGTGTCTCAAAACAGACAAACAGTACTATCGCCACTTTTTTCTAGTTTTTCAAGTGAATGTCTTTTAAGGGAGTATGCAAGCACACTCGTTCGGTTCGCCTAGCCATTATGTATGCTTCCATTTCCTTGCTACTACATTAGCTGCTGCAACATATAGGCTCAACTGCTATTCCCCTGTCATTAGCCTGCACGTGTTCATTGCTTAAACCATCGTTAGCTTAGCACTGTTACATATTCTTGTTTTCATCTTGTAGGTTACCACTTTTACTCATCCCCTCCTGCTAAATTGGTGTGTGTGTGTCTTAATTAAGTGTGTGCAATAAAGTGTGTTCGCTCATTACCACGCCTTCGAACAGAGGGTGCCGGCCCCACTTTCAGAGACCACCACCAGTCGGTGACGCTCTTGTTCATCAACAGTCTCCCATGTTCGTCTGAGCAGGCTGACATGTAGCCTGTGTCCTATCCACCACCCGCACTCAAATACAGCCATGGTTAAAGTCATGCACTCTAAAGCCAACACCACTTTGCCTAGCAGTTGTAATCTCTTTCTCCATCGTGTATTACCCATCCATCATTGAAAAGCAGGAGGGATTAAACATCTGTAGCGCCCGGCTGTTTCCGCCCAGCAGGAAAAGACATGTCGGCGTTGCTGTGCAGCTCCCCTGTCATTTAACGTCCTATTGAACCCTCAGCAATGAGTTCACCTGGCTCCAAAAGGGGTACATTTGGTCATGTGACCAACACACACAAGGATGCAACACACCGAAACCCCAATCGTCTGCCAACGTTGTGAAGGTCTTGACAACAAGCTGTTGCACACTAGTAGTAGAAAGGGAAGGGAATAGGGGATACCTAGTCAGTTGCACAAATTGGCGCCCAGGAGCAGTTGTTGTTGGGGGTTATACTGCCTTGCTCAAGGGCAGAACAACAGATGTTTACCTTGTCGGCTCCTACACACCAGGCTACCTGCTGCACCCAGATTGACACACACCAGGGCTCCAGGACAGGTAAGAACAATTGTTGGACAAGTAGAATATCATTATAAATTGTCAGAAAGGAAATGTAAAAAGTTTACATTTAATAACACAAAAATGTAAAATAGCAAGCAATCATAATTGATTATAATAATAATATTGGATCATAATTGTGTCAAAGTGAGCAATCTCCAAGCGTTAACGATGCTCCAAGGCCTGGGATATCTAAGACTATACCAGCTACAGTGCGCATATTTCTCCGATTTGTAAAGTTGTACAAATTATTTAAAATCCAACCAGAAAACTTGCTTATGTGCACTGAAATAAACTACCCACTGTCATTCTTGGTGAGTGTGGCCATTTATAAGCGAAAGTGATTTTCTAAACACCAAAAGTTGAAATCAGGCTAGCGAATATCAACTCTGTATCACCCAGAGGCATGACCTCTGCGTGATAGATTGTTTACTGTGTTGCTAGGCAACACAATGGCAGAGAGCGGGCCACTCTTAGAAATAGAATGGGCTTGGAAGCTCTAACCCTGGCAATTTGACTGGTAAACTCATGGGTACACTCGTAATGGCTGACTGTGATGCAATCCATGGTATTTTGAAATGTTCCATCAACTGATGCTGGATTGCCATGGTACTGTACAATGCTCACTCAAATGAGGCCAACTGATGTGGCTCATGCCATATGGAATGTATTTTTTGTCATGTCAGTCGAGTTGATTCAACAAATCAAAGCACAGATTGAAGGGTACACTTCCTGCTTTTTACTTCCTGGCATGGGCACACTCAAAATGTCTGCCAGTCTACCGATTATGCCACCATTGACTTGAATGGAGAGACCCTTTCTATTCATTCTATTTCTATGGGGCAACTGCTACAGTCAGCAGCACAGCAGGAGAGAGAAAATGAGTCTTCATTTTGCAATTTAAACGGTTAAACTGTGCCCATGGTCATTTTCTTGACCCAAAAAACATTACCAAAAATTCTATGATCGTCACAGCCCTAGTGAAACATGAAAATGATGGCCTTACAAGATTATAGATAAACAGGTCTTAGTTAGCTAGCTACTTTGCTTTGAAGTGCCTACCTTAAGCAATTTGATGATTAATTGAACAAGCGATACCCACCCTGCATCCCACTGCTGGCTTGCCTCTTAAGTTAAGCAGGCTTGGTCCTGGTCGGTCCCTGGATGGGCGACCAGATGCTGCTGTAAGTGGTGTTGGATGGCCAGTAGGATGCACTTTTTCCTCTGGTCTAAAAAAAACAAACATCCCAGGGCAGTGATTGGGGACATTGCCCTGTGTAGGGTGCAGTCTTCCGGCTGGGACGTTAAATGGGTGTCTTTAGTGGTCACTAAAGATCCCATGGTACTTATTGTAAGAGTAGGGGTGTTAACCCCGGTGTCCTGGCTAAATTCCCAATCTGGCCCTCATACCATCATGGCCACCTAATCGTCAAAGCTTCCAATTGGCTCATTCATCCCTGTAACTATTGCCTGGGCTGTTTCATTAAATAAAAATGTGTTCTTAGTCAACTTACCTGGTCAAATAAAGGGTTAAATAAAATAAGTCAAGGGGTATGAACACTTTCTGAAGCCACTTTATGTTGACAGTATAAAGACTGTAGATGGTAATTGTCAAACATGACTGACGTTAAGCCTATATTCATGTAATTCAAGTTTGGCTACATTTTCTGGCGCCTCAATCATTTCAGCATTTGTTTGGACAGGAGTCTGTACCCAGTATGTATAATCACCTACATTTTGACATTAATGCTTTTTTATGTACGTACATGAAAAATGTATTTAAATATTGTTATTATTGTTGCTTCGCACGATGTATGGATGTCTCTACCTTCTTGCCCATTGTGCTGTTGTCAGTGCCCAATAATGTTTGTACCATGTTTTGTGCTGCTACCATGTTGTGCTGTTGCCATGTGTTGCTGTCATGTGTTGCTGCCATGCTGTGCTGTCGTCATAGGTCTCTCTTTACGTAGTGTTGGGGCGTCTCCCTTGTCGTGATGTGTGTTTTGTCCTAGATTTGTAACCCCAGCTCCCGTCCCCGCATGAGGCCTTTTGGTAGGCCGTCATTGTAAATAAGAATTTGTTCTTAACTGACTTGCGTAGTTAATAAAAAGCTAAATAAAATACAAGAGGACAAGCATTAATGTTGAGGCATGCATCTGCAACTCATCTCTATCCATCCTTTCCCTTCCTCCACCAGTCATGGTCCTGTCAACCTTCTCTTCATCATGTGATCCCTCCCCCATCATGCATTCCCTTTTCACCCTCTTCTTCCCTCCACCAGTCTCTCTGGGCACCTCCCTCCATCCCATCGTTCCCTGCATCATTAAGATTTTCATCCCTGTATCATAACCCCAAGAGCAGCTCCCATAGTGCCCCCTCTCCTTCACTCCTCCATCTGTCTGTGGGTCCTTCTCGCCTTCCTTCCTTCTCTCCCTTATCAGTTAGGGACATATTGCTCCGTCGCCATCTATTCCTCTTTCCCTCCCTCTATCCATCAGTCCTGGTCCTATCGTCTTCTCTATGTCACCCCCCCATTCATTGTGGCTGCGTCATCCTTCACCCTACATAGTCTGTATTCAGAGTGATTACACGCTTCGTTACCTCATTCAAGACTCCACTCTCAGGAGTGACGCACTCTGGACAAGGGCAAAGACGCTTTGCATGCATTCAGGTCTTGCACAAACACCAGCAGCAATAGCTCAGCATTCAACGCCATAGTACCCTCCAAGCCCATCATTAAGCTTGGGGCCCAGGGTCTGAACCACACACTGTGCAACTGGGTCCTGGACTTCCTGATCCTCAACACAGGGGACCCACAAGGGTGCGTGCTCAGCCCCCTCCTGTACGCTCTGTTCACCCATGACTGCGTGGCCACGCACGCCTCCAACTCAATCATCAAGTTTGCAGACAACACAACAGTAGTAGGCCTGATTACCAACAATGACAAAACAGCCTACAGGGAGGAAGTGAGGGCCATGGGAGGGTGGTGCCAGGAAAATAACCTCTTACTCAGCGTTAACAAAACAAAAGAGCTGATTGCGGACTTCATGAAACAGCAGAGAGCGAGCAAATTGCAGTGAGAGAGAAGCATAGGGGGTGAGAGATATTTATTTTTCCAAGAAAAAAAAAAATGAGTCATCACCACCACATCAACAAGACGACGAATGTCAGATAAAAAAACAAGTAGTCGAAGCCGGTGCCTGGTTCATATTTTGGCAGGGATTCCAATGGGGCGGTGACTGCCTTGTTGTTATCTCTCAGCCAGAATGTCAAACGGAGGTGAACCACCCAAACAGCAGGCCTCCACCCCTTCCTCTGCCCTCACACCGACTGAGTGACTGGGCTAGGGCGGCACACCTTTCAGTGGGGACTCCTGCCTTGACACTGCCGGGGCAGACAAAGGAAGTGTTCTGACCCTGTGCTGTGTTCTAGATCCTGCCTGGGAAATGACATCAGTGGTGGCCCAGGACCACAAGACAGGCAGACAGTGAGACAAGCCGTGTGTCTGTGGGAAGACGGAGCACTGATCTCTTCATTACCTCACTCACAAATAACAGACAGATGGACAGACTAGCTCTTTCAAATGTACTTCGATATGCCGTGTGACAATACATAGACCTCTTCTACACAGAATGAAGCTGCGACAGATTAAAATAATACCAGAAAAAACAGGAGGGTTAACATGATAAAAAACACACAGCAAGTGACTGGCAGTTAGGCTGAGAGTTCAATGAGAGGTCGATAATCCACGCAAACTGATGCACTCCTTGAGTGAGCTCACAAAAACAGGCAAATGCGTTTGTCTGATAATCACGTGCATATATTCTGAGTTTATCACGCCATTGCAAAGTTGTCAATTACATTTTCATGACTCTCCTCTCTTTGCGGGCAAATATGAATCAGACTCTGCCCTTGCCTGATTCACCAGGGTTTGCATTGTAAATATTGTGTGACTTAGTCAGGAAACAAAATCTGTAGTCAAGAAACAAATAAGGCCAATGGATCGTTCCACCTCAAAAAGCACAAGAAAGAGGATTGAACACCAGCCATTTCAAATTTTTCTGAAATCATTTGTTGTTAGAAAAATAAGATTATCATTCCATGGAATCCTCACACCCTATGCCAATCCCACATCAACAACGAGTATATAGTATTAGTTCTCTATGTTTGACAAGTAGTGTGGAACTGTGGCTTGGAGTACTGTTTCTTCATCCTATGTAATGTATTCTCAATGAACTTGGTGATGTTTTTTCCCCCTGTTCAGAGAAATTAGTATATGGCTAGGTTTCAAACCAATTGGAGACAGATTTTCATGCATAAAACTATATGCACTTTCCCACTAGAAATGTGTTTCCATCAAATGTACTTGTTGCGGATAAAAGGCTGTGTGTGATGACGTAGTGCACATAAATACAAGTTAAATGGGTTTCCATTAAATGAGTTAACTCTATTGATGGTTCTCACAAAAACAAACATTTATATAGTAAGTGTTGCCACTCACGTATTGGCACATGCACTCTAGCCAACTGAGTGCAGATACACGTATAGCCTACATCAGGGGTCTCCAACCCTGTTCCTGAAGAGCTACCCTCCTGTAGGTTTTCGCAAGCCCAGTTGAAACTAACCTAGTTCAGTTTATCAACCAGCTAATTATTAGAATCAGATGTGATAGATTAGGGTTGGAGTGAAAACCTACAGAACGTTAGATCTCCAGGAACAGGGTTGGATGATGAGATTATTATGGACAAAAGAGTGAGATTTTTATTTGTAAAACTGCAACCCAGCATCGATGACCATGTCACCAGAATAAGACCCTCGAAATGTACTGGAAAGGAGCATCAAACATACCACCATCAAGCATATTACCCACACAAAGTGTTTGTATAGGTAGAACGAAACACCTTTATGCCCAAATATCCCACCTTGTCTAGTGTATTTTGTTTTGTCAACATTTGGAAAGTTTACAGGGGGGGATCTGTTTCCGTCAGGCCTGTCATCATTGTTTTTAAATCCAACATTACTTTACTCACATTAAAAGGTTGAATGGAAACGTCGTTATTGAAGTTGTTATGTCCCACCCCCCTCCCCGGACCAGGTCTGACAGCAACCCATGTTTCGGTTGTTTACCTGGCCACTGTTTCAAATGCTACCTTTTTAATGCGTGTCGCAAATCCAAAGCAAGTCCATGGTACATATATTAGCATTTTCACACTTCATGTGGCATTTCATTTAAATAATGTTTCCCCAATGCTTATCTTATGTGTTTCCAATTCCAGAAACGATTTCAGAACAATCTGAGGTGGTATCATGGCTTGCTGAAATTACATGGAACGACCCCAATGGGAGAACACACTTGTCTTGCAATGTCTCACTTCATGATGGAAAGACCGGACTGGGCATGGAAGTATAACACATCCACAATCTCTCCCTCCATACCCTTACAGATGATACATGAGCAGTGGACCTGTCAAAAAACCAAGCCATAAACTGAGCTACAACTCTACAAATTCATTATCAAACAAGCTACAAGATATACAAGTCCCCTCTTCAGAGCTAGAACTCTAAAAGGCGGAAGTGGCACCCAGAAAATAAAGTGACAGGTCAGCGTCGCCTTCGCAACGAGGTGTCAATTCCCACGATGACGTCGCCACACACCTGGCTTGCCTTTAGTTACAGCACAATTGACCGAAACAAACGGCACCGTCGTGATAAACCTCTCGAATGTAATTTGCTCAACCAAAATATATGTTACATTGTAGCTACGACGTGTACTTTAGACTCGTACCTAAAACGGTAACAAAATCCGCACAAGTCACCGTGCATGTGTTGCCGCCAGCTAGCCCTCTAGGCTACCGCTAACTTGTTACCTAACTAGCCAATTTACAGCGAAGACGAAGTCAACGTAGCAAGCAAAAAAAAACATAACTGGCTAAATAGTTCGCTTGCTTTCCATGTTGAAATCTGATCGAGACGTTGGCCAAACAATGCACCTTGCGAGGGAAATGACGTTACACCGAACACCGCTAGTCCGGTAAATCTAGCTACCTGGAAACTAGATATCTAACTAGTTATAGCTAACTAACGTGAGTATAGCCTGCGTGACGGGCTTCTGTAGAAATACATTTTCACGACCTAAATCTTCCTGGCCACTTGCTGTGCAACGTCAGGCCCACACTGCACCGGATGCTCAAAATAGAGTCTCGCCGGTTAATGTTACCGCGTTGGGCAAAAAAATGAGAACATGCCATGACGATATCTACAGTAACGTTACTTCGGTAGCTAGACATCCAGGGGAAAGGGGAGTCATTACCACCATAATAGTATTATGTATCGTGCATTTTCTGATTAGTAAAAGAGCTGATTAGTAGCTGTCAAATATTACCGGCCACTAAATAGATTAGTAACTGGTGCTGTCAACGGGAAAGAGGTAGCTGTACTCACCCCATTAACCAATCCATGATGTTTGTAACTAGGGTAGGGATAAATCCGCCAAGGCTGCTGGAGGCGACCCCCTACTTTATCCGGGCACCCCTCGCTTCCCCGACTGTCCCCGACTCTTCGTTGGATCGGTTTCTCCCTGTGCCTAATTCGGTGGTCAAATGTCAAACACGTATCGCTGGTGTCCTTGTTTTGAACCTGAGTCTAGATAACTACAAGAACATGAACAGCTAGCTGCCTAGTCGGAGCCCCGGTGCTGCGCTGGGTGAGAGGAGCGCAGCATTGAGTGACTTTGAGCTCGGAGAAGAGCGGGCAAAAGTCTCGGTCCAATTTCCAGTCAGCGAGGTATCCTACTGGGGCTTCGCTTTACGTCCGCTGGCGTGTCGAATGTCCTTCGCAGACTGCAGGACCGAATGAATCGAGTCTTGCGATGCCACTAGTCTTGCTAGCAACACTCTGTCATGAATCCTTGTACTGTATTAGCTCTGGAGCTCAAACCGCTAGCAATCTTCAGCTGCTGCGAACGAAATCCGGAAGTAAACACAGATCCGACCATAGAGATAGATAGAGGACTCTAGTGCCCAAAAGCAGTTTTAGATTTATTTATTTTTTTAACTAGGCAAGTCAGTTAATAATAAATTCTTATTTACAATGACTGAGAATGAGCAGAGCAATTCAGGAATTTCACACTTTTGAAGTAATGTTAGTCAGCTGGGTGGGAATTCCAATGGGTTACAGAAGGATCACATAATTGCATCCACATCATCAGGAGGGATCAGCCAATGAATTATACTTGTGAGTAAACATTCCATAACGCCAAATGGCAGTAAATTGTCAACTTTGGCTTTATGCCTGTTCAATCAGCACATTCCGGGTGGCAGTTTTCACCCTTTCAGTTTGTTTACCAACCATAGAAGTAGTAGAAGAAGAAAATTGACTTCTTCAAAATGTAGAGGGACTCAATGGCGCTGCCCATGCTCTCACAGATGCCATAGTGGGACAGATACAATGTTGTGTCCTCTAACTATCTCTATGGGTCCAACCGAGCCCCTTCCTCGTGAGTCTGCGTGGTGTTACGTCACACGCAGAGATTTGGAAATCAATGGGCTATGTAGTTCTAAGAAGACCCATTTTCCTTCAACTTGCTTCCATAGACTTAGATAGAAGACACATCTTTGTATCTGTCCCATTATGGAGGCTGTGAGATGACGAGGAGCGCCATACGTTTAGAGACAGAAGAGGAAGCGAGACATCCCACTCACAAATGTTTCTGAGTAGACCAGACCCAGCTACGATCACATTGGTGTCTAATGGTAAACGGCCTGAGTGAACTATCTTAATTTATCCACCATCTTTGATATGGTATGAGAGTACCCATGTCAAATCAACGGAATTCAGTGTGCGCCCAGTGGGTAGTTACCGTTGCAAGTCCCATACTGTTTTTGAATGGGCTTTAAGTTTATATAATCCCATTTATGGAAACACGGTCATATAGGATATATATACAATTATATTCATTTGTGTATTGATTTGCTCATACCCAATGCATTTAATCAAAATACTTGACGAATTAGAAAAGTGTCAATGGAGCTACAACTCCTGCAGCCTTGATGCATGCCGTAGCGTGCCTGCTTGAGCTGAGGATTTACAGGACGTTAAGAACCCGTTAGTTACAGGCCGTTTTATATTAGATTGAATGTTGCCAGCAAGTACTTGTTGAAAATGCAAACAAAAAAAAGAAGTTTATTCCGTGGTCATGGTGTCAAAAATGAGACATACAGCTGGTGGGAGGCGTATAACATGAATGCCTAGCAACCCAAAGTTTGCATGTTCGCATCTCATCACGGACAACTTTATAATTGTAGCTAAATAGCAACTACCTAATAGCTACTTTGCAACGACTTAGTTAACCATAACCTTAACCACCTAGCTAACATTAGCATTAGCCACCTAGACAAGAAATTGGAAATCGTAACATATCATATGTTTTGCAAATTCATATGTTGTAAGAATTACAATTCGTAACATATTACCTGTTAGTTATTTAGCAGACACTCTTATTCAGAGCGACTTACAGGAGTAATTAGGGTTAAGTGCCTTGCTCAAGGGCACATCGATAGACTTTTCACCTAGTCAGCTCAGGGATTCAAAACAGCAACCTTTTGGTTACTGGCCTAACGCTTTTAACCTCTAGGCTACCTGCCGGCCCTATTGTATGAATTGTAATTTGTAACATATCATACGAAATGGATGATGGACATCCACAAATGAATACATACCAAACGAAATGTCTGTGGTGGAAAAAGTACCCAATTGTCATACTTGAGTAAAAGTATAAATACCTTAATAGAAAATGACTGAAGTGTAAGTAAAATACAATTTGAGTAAAAGTCTAAGAGTATTTGATTTTAAATATACTTAAGTATCAAAAGTAAATGTAATTACTAAAATAAAAGTATAAATCATTTGAAATTCCTTATATTAAGCAAAGCAGACGGCACCATTTTCTTGTTTTTAAAATGTACAGATAGCCAAGGGTACCACTCCAACACTCAGCATTATTTACAAATGATGCATTTGTGTTTAGTGAGTCCACCAGACCAGAGACAGTAGGTGTTCTTTTGATAAAGGCATTAATTTGACAATTTTCCTGTCCTGCTAAGCATTCAAAATGTAACGAGTGCTTTTGGTTTTCAGGGAAAATGTTACGAGTAAAAAATACAATATTTTCTTTAGGAATGTAGTGAAGTGAACATAAAAGTTGTCCAAAATATAAATAGTAAAGTAAAGTACAGATACACAAAAAAACAACTTAAGTAGTACTTTAAAGTATTTTTACTTAAGTACTTTACAACACTGCGAAACGTAACATATCATACTAATTGGAGTGTCCCAGATTTGAATGTACTATGTTACCTCTACCCCTGAGTCCAGGTTGTACATGACTGTGTTTTCATGAGTTTGATTATGCAAATTTGAAGTCCATTCTTAGCCTACAAAACGAGACAACAGGAAGTACCACTTTCATACAGTAAGGCCATCTACATTTTTAATAAGTAGTCAGTTGTCTTCTTCTACGACTTCTACTGTCACCTGGAGTGTATTATTTGAGCAGGTATAAAGCCAGGATTGGTGATTTACAACCACCTACAGTTATGGAATGTTTGCTCACAAGTATAATTAATTGTCTGATCCCTCCTGATTATCTGGATGGAATCATTGTGATCCTTCCTTAACCCATAGGAAGTCCCACCCAGTTGACTTCTTCAAAATTGTGAAAGTCCTCAATTGTGCCGCCCATGCGAATATCGGCTTTTGGACACTAGAGTTGTCTATCTACATCTATGGCTGCCATCTCAGTTATGCAAAGAGAAACGAATTATTCTTTAGTATGACATCATGTAGACATGTGTACTGAATACAGGCATCACAATGAATGCAGTTAGTAAGGAGGTAATGCATTATGCATATAAATATGTGGCAATTGACACTCTGTTGTGATACACAGTGGTGTAAAGTACTTAAGTAAAAATACTACTACTACTTAAGTCGTTTTTTTGGGTATCTGTACTTTACTTTACTATTTATATTTTTGACAACTTTTACTTCCTAAAGAAAATAATGTACTTTTTACTCCATACATTTTCCATGACACCCAACAGTACTAATTACATTTCGAATGCTTAGCAGGACACATCCCTGATCATCGCTACTGCCTCTGATCTGGCGGACTCACTAAACACAAATGCTTAATTTGTCAATTATGTCTGAGTGTTGGAGTGTCCCCCTAGCTATCCATAAAATAATAAAACAAGAAAATTGTGCCGTCTGGTTTGCTTAATATAAGGAATGTGAAATGATTTATACTTTTACTTTTGATACTTATGTAAGATTTTTAGCAATTACATTTACTTTTGATACTTAAGTATATTTAAAACCAAATACTTTTAGACTTTTTCTCAAGTAGTATTTTACTGGGTGACTTTCACTTGAGTCAATTTCTGTTAAGGTATCTATACTTTTACCCAAGGATGACAATTGGGTACTTTTTCCACCACTGGTGATACACAGCATTGCCCTGATGAATACTTGTACTATTGTTGCTTAATGAGGTACAGATTAGGTTTGAATCTCTGTTGTGCGCCATACTGTAAGCCTGTGTTAGCCTTTTGAGCTAAAGCCTATAGGCAAGTACTCAGGTCTGCCTTGGACACAGTGTTCTTATGCTCTCTTCTTATATTTGCCACCGTTCTCTTCCCAGCCATGCTCTCTCCATCAGAGGATGAACCATTAATCTGAATCTCCGACAGCCTGGTAGGAGAGGATCAATCTGTACTCTGCTCTGCTGAGATGACTGGTTCTCTCTCTCTCTCTCTCTCTCATTAAATTCAAAGGACTTTATTGGCATGGTAAACATATGTTTACATTACCAAAGCAAGTGAAATGGATAGTAAATATGTCATATGCTCCAGTTTCAACTGTTCTGCCTTACTATTATTCAACCATGCTGGTCATTTATGAACATTTGAACATCTTGGCCACGTTCTGTTATAATCTCCACCCGGCACAGCCAGAAGAGGACTGGCCACCCCACATATGCTCTCTCTAATTCTCTCTTTCTTTCTCTCTCTCGGAGGACCTGAGCCCTAGGACCGTGCCCCAGGACTACCTGACATGATGACTCCTTGCTGTCCCCAGTCCACCTGACTGTGCTGCTGCTCCAGTTTCAACTGTTCTGCCTTATTATTATTCGACCATGCTGGTCATTTATGAACATTTGAACATCTTGGTCATGTTCTGTTATAATCTCTACCCGGCACAGCCAGAAGAGGACTGGCCACCCCACATAGCCTGGTTCCTCTCTAGGTTTCTTCCTAGGTTTTGGCCTTTCTAGGGAGTTTTTCCTAGCCACCGTGCTTTTACACCTGCATTGTTTGCTGTTTGGGGTTTTAGGCTGGGTTTCTGTACAGCACTTTGAGATATCAGCTGATGTACGAAGGGCTATATAAATACATTTGATTTGATTTGATATTATGTCTATATACTGTGTTGTAACTCTCTCTCCGTATGCTACACGGTCCCCAGTTTCTGTCCCTCTGCTATGGCTCTCCAGATGTACTGTACTTATCTTTTCCACCGTCAGTCCCTCTCTTCATCTAATTCTTCCTCTCTCTGTCTCCCTCTCGCTGATGTTCTAAAAACCATCACCCCTTATGGTGGCTGTCTCATTGGTATCTGCCCACGCCCCCTTTTTCTCCATCTTTCCCCCCCTGGATCCTGAGGATTCTATAAATAACAGTTGAACACAGCCAAGTGAGGGAACATTGAGAATAGAAGCCCTGTTAACAGTAGGCAGAGTCAGGGGATTGGCTGACTGACGAGTCACTGCACTGGTGTGCTCCAATCAGCTCTGTGAGAGGCGGAGTCAGTGCGGTGATTGACAGGGTAGCTGATGGTATAGTCTTAGAGCATGTGCAGTACCACATCTGACCACTAGAGGGAGCTGTGGGATGTTTGTTAGTGGCGTGAATGAGGCAGTTACTACTGCAGGGATATGTGTAGATCAATAGAGGTCACCCTTTCCATCAGGTGTGTGCATGTTCCTTAAGTAAGTAGTAGGGGAGCACTTCTGTCTCCTTCACATGCTTTCAAGCATGGCTGATAAGTTAACCCTTTTGTGTGCCTTTCAGTAGTGTCACCCAGTGCTTGTGATATCATGTAGGGTGTTAAAACGGCCAGCTTCAGTCAGCTGATCCTAGCCATCCTTCCTGGTTAGTTCTAGTCAGGCAGCTTAGTCTCCCATTCAGAGAACCCCCACTTTGGTCATTGTCAGCCAATTACTTATCACCACATCTCGTTCAGACTATCATCGGCCTAGATTTCCTGGATTTCAGTTTCAGTTTGTGTTGGCTCCCCCAGCACACCTTGTATTCAGAAACATGCTTTCCCCCATCCTGATGAGCACCACCACAGTATTCCCTCCTGCTGAAGTTTTCCTCCCGTGGACTGAATCCCTGCCTGTTTGATGTTTAATTCTGCGTGCATCTAAATGTAAGTGCCTTGAGATCTGTGTCATATCATGTGGAGCTAAGTTTTGTGGACTATTGTGTGTAATTACCATGTGTGTTGAGCTTGTTAGCTAGCTCGTGCTCCCGCTAGCGCTACCGTTTGCATTGGAATGCATGAGCATTTTAGCACGGCTGTTAGCGATGAACCATTTATTAGCATTGGTCATTTTCTGGTGCTAGGCTATTTTCTATTCTATATTTATCGCTCATGCTCATTGTATTTAAATTACGTATACATTTCAACATTACTGTAATGTTTATTTGAGCACATTTGCCTGAGTTTCATGTGTACAAGTCCACTAGGCTGTTTCATCTATTGCCATTTGACTAGGCTTTAGGCCTTCTGTGGTGTATAGCCCTTGCTGTTATGGATGACATAGCTTGTACAGCAATGTTATTCATTTTATACCAGTGCTATAGCCTAATTTTCCTTTCAGAAACATAGTTAATGTCAGTTCTCACTGGACATGGTTCTCAGTTATCTGAACCATGAGTGGTCAGTTGTGTGTGTGAATGTGGACATCTTCTTCCATTAAACTTCCCTTAACCTGGACATCCGCCTCTTCCTTGTTCTGACCGGAAATTCTGTAGTGGTTGCTATTGGCCAGCACCTAAGGTCTATTATCACATTCATGGTCCTTAGATTCTCTACAACTATTTTTCATGGTCTTTCGAGCCAGATCCAGTAACTGCTACAGCCCAAGGATAACAGAGATGATCCTCCACAAGACGTGGTCCATCTGCGCCAACTAGCTCACCTGCCACAATAACTCAATAATTATGTCAGTTAACCAGCTTCCCCTTCAACGACTTATCACCGGTTCAAGTCACCACCCAGGCTGACCAGCAGAATAGAGGACAGAGCCTAAGCCTTTTCATCAGTTGCTAATTCACCGGGTTCCCACCCCAGGCTGATCTCAAACAGAGATTGCCAAGATCAGCATCGAACCTCGACCAGAGAACACCGGGATCAGTGTCGACCTGAGCATGGACCAGATACTACATCAGAAGCACCAGAATGGGGTACTGAAGATGGACCACAGGAAGTTTGAGGTGGAGCACGCCCGCAGGACTGGAAAACCCACCACCGGCCCAGGTAACAGGCCCGATAGTAGTCAAGTTCCTGAGGCTCAAGGACAAGGTAGCTGTTCTGGGAAGAACCAAGAACTTGAGAGGAGCGTACATGTATATCTTCATCAACGAGGACTATCTGGAAGCGGTGCACCAGAAGAGGAAAGAACTGATCCCAGCCATGAAAGCTGTCAGAGCGCGTGGGGACATTGCTTACATCCACTATGCTAGGCTCATTGTCCACTCCCTCCCAAAAGCCTGGAAGGGATGAGAGAGCCAAGCCTATGGGTTTGCAGCTTTAACCCTGCAGCACGCACACACACACTTTACACGCACCAACTGATTAATGGACTGCTGAATGTATATTTTTTTGCTCTGGCTTTTTTTTCCATATTATATCTGTCTCTGATAAGCTACCCAGGAAAGGGCTGAAAATAGCCCATATTAATATACTGTACGTAGCTTTAGAAATAAGGTTAATGAAATCAATAAGTTGCTAACATCATATAACATTAATATATTAGTCATTTCTGAGACGGAAGCTACGCTGTTACACCAGGAAGTTTGTCATTATTGTGGAAAAATTGTTATCAATCAATAATGACAAACTTCCTGGTGTAACAGTATAGCTGCCGTCCCTCTCTTCGCCCCTACCTGAGCTCGAACCAGGGACCCTCTGCACACACCGACAACTGCCTCCCACGAAGCACCGTTACCCAACACTCCACAAAAGCCGAGGCCCTTGCAGAGCAAGGGGAATAACTACTTTAAGGTCTCAGAGCAAGTGACGTCACCGATTGAAACGCTATTAGCGCACACCCCACTAACTGGCTAGCCATTTCATATTGGTTACACTGGCATTGACAACCTTAAATGGGAAGCTACTGAGGATGTTAGCTAACTGTATAGCCACTCCTATCTGTCATATCTTTAATATGAGCCTAGAGGAAAGTCTTTGTCCTCAGGCCTGGAGGGAAGCCAAAGTCATTCCGCTACCCAAGAGAGGTAAAGCAGCCTTTACTGGTTCTAACCGCAGACCTATCAGCTTGCTGCCAGCTCTTAGCAAACTGTTGCCATTTCTCTGTAAACAAATTAACAACAGACTTTCAGCATACTTATAGAGAGGGGCACTCAACACGTACTGCACTGACACAAACGACTGATGATTGTTGGAAGAAATTGATAAAAGATTGTGGGAGCTGTACTGTCAGATTTCAGTGTCGCCTTATTATTGACCATAACCTGTTATTAAGAAAACATATTTGTTATGGCTTTTCAACCTCTGCCATATGGTGGATTCATAGCTATCTAGCTAATAGAACTGAGGGTTTTCTTTAATGTCAAACATGTAATGTGTGTTGTACCACAGGGCAGCTCTCTAGGCCCTCCACTCTTTTCTATTTTTTTCCAATGACCTGCCACTGGCATTAAACAAAGCATGTGTGTCCATGTATGTTGATGATTCAACCATATACGCAGCAGAAACCACAGCTAATGAAGTCACTGAAACTCTTAACAAAGAGTTGCAGTCTATTTTGGAATGGGTGGCCAGTAATAAACTGGTCCTGAACACCTCTAAAACTAAGAGCATTGTATTTGGTACAAATCGTTCCTTAAATGCTCAACCATAGCTGAATCTGGCAATGAATGGTGTGGCTGTTGAGCAAGTTGAGGAGACTAAATTACTTGGTGTTATCTTAGATTTCAAACTGCCATGGTGAAAACATACCGATTCAATGGTTGTAAAGATGGGGAGGGGTCTGTCCGTAATGGCCACACTCCACAAAGCAAATCCTGCAGGCTCTAGTTTTATCTTATCTTGATTGTCGTCCAGTCGTGTGGTTAAGTGCTGCAAAGAAAGACCTAGTTAAGCTGCAGCTGGCCCAGAACAGAGCAACACATCAACATGCTCTTCATAGTTATCAAAGGGCTAATATAAATACTATGCATGTCAGTCTCTCTTGGCTAAGCGTTGAGGAAAGACTGACTGCGTCATGTCTTGTTTTTAAAAGAAACATGCTAACCATGTGTATGTGACAAATAAAATTTGATTTACATGAACAAATTACCTTGACTAACCTGTACAACCCCCCCCCCCCCCCACACACACATTGACTCGGTGGTGTGCAGTTGTCTCCTGTCCTGAGATCTTAGATCTTCACTGCTGTGGAGATCCAGCCGACCTCAACTCCTGTCTCGGGGGCCTCTCCTGTCGTCAATGGGGCGGCCTCGCCATCTGCAGTCCGGAAGCCCTCGCCGAACTCTACTGCTGTGGACCTGCGGTCTCTAGTCCTGAGAGTTTCGTTGAGACTTGCTGCCGAACCTCCGCCGTCTGCCGCACTGAAACCTTTGTCGAGCTATGCTGTTGCTGCCCTACCTCCTGATCTGGGGCCCTAACGTGGTCCCTCTGCATGGGTCCGGGCCTGTCTGGGTCCGGGCCACTGCCCGTTGCTGTTTGTGGCTCCAGCCACCTAAGTATCCAGTCCCAGGGTCCACTTTGAGCTCTGCTGCCTCAGCCCTGCTCACCTAGTCGTGAGACTCTCGTCGAGCTTAGTCGATGCGGCCCTGCGGTCTCCAGTTGCGGTGTACTCAGCTGACACCATGCCAGGGGTCAAGATGACTCCTGCTCCTCCCCTGGGGGTGCTATAAGTCCTCACCATTGAGGTCCTCCTGTTCCTGGGCAGAGGGGGCAGCAATGACCGGGTCCACCACAGCATCTTGTTGGCTCCCCTCTTCAAGAACTGCCTCACAGGCATGCCGCTGGCCCCCACAGTGTCACTCGCTCTGGTCTTGTGACCTCAAGCAGCTTTGTGACGGGGTGACCAGGTGTAACAAAAGACATGTCTTCTGTTGGACCAGTCACCCATCTGGTGTACTTCTTTGCCTCTCTGGATGACCACAAGTATTCACATCATCCCTCTGTGACTGTCTGCCCTTGCTGGCCCTTGTTGTTGTTTTCAAAACTGAATGACACATTTGGAAAGGCTGTTAAACAACATTCTGACATTTCATATTTGTCCCCTCCAGTTTTATCAATGGAATGTGATACAAAACACGGCAACGGTCTGCTTTTGGACCATGCAGATGCCTCAGAGTGGTCGGGTAGGCTGTTTATCCGTCTGGATTTAGGACCTTGCAGACACCACAGAGCGGGCTGACATGCTGTGGGAAGGCAAAGCTTCTGGAAGGTTTGCTGAGACAGTTGCGCATAATTCAGCCTATACATGTTGTAAAAGGAAGCAGAACAGAAACTGGCTAATCTTAAATGGACTGATGTAGCTGGCAAGGTAACTGCTGTAACAGAAAAAAAACTAAACTAGTGTTTATTCGCAGTGCGGAATTAGTATTGTAACTGACATGTAACGTTAGCCCCTCTCGACTGAGGTGAATTAATACGCTACGCTAGTGAGTAGCTACAACAGCCAGGTCAGCTCTGGCCTCTAGTTATCTGTCAGATAGTAATAATATCCACCTCATATCGCTATCTAACAGCAGTTGTTTGTATGGAAATGATTTGTAGCCTTTTATTTTGTCCCGTTTCAGAAGTAAATGAACTTTGCAAGCTTTTGCCAGTACAATCAAACTAGACCTGAATCAAATGGTGAAACTATCTACCAAACGATTGAAGATTGCACTGAAAAAAAGTCAGAATATCAATATGAGTTGTATTAGTCAGTGTGGCAATGTAATGTTATTGATCTTTCAGTTTCCCGAGCTAATTCCCTGCTTTTCACACTGACACTGTACAAAAACAACTCTAAGTTACAGGTTTCAATGTCATGGTGCACAGAAGAGGTCTGAGCGGGACCGATTTCTTCATCACGCTCCCACCTGCTGGCTTTCTGTCCGACTCCCACCTGCTACTACAAGAACTGGTTCCAAACCCAACTGCAGTCCCACAATGTTATTTTAGGCATATGTGACACAGCTCACTTGCCAGACATGGTCCCAGCAATTTTTCGCCCTATAGGCAATAAAATAATGCACAAAATAACTTAAGAAATAGGTTAAATTACCATAGATTCTCACATAGCCCTTACATTGTATTACTGGGCTATATCAGCCAATATGCCATTCAGTTGAAGTCAGACGTTTACATACACTTAGGTTGGAGTCATTAAAACTCGTTTTTCAACCACTCCACAAATTTCTTGTTAACAAACTATAGTTTTGTCAAGTCGGTTAGGACATCTACTTTGTGCTTGACAAAAGTAATTTTTCCAACAATTGTTACAGACAGATTATTTCACTTATAATTCACTGTATCACAATTCCAGTGGGTCAGACGTTTACATACACTAAGTTGACTGTGCCTTTAAACAGATTGGAAAATTCCAAAAAATGATGTCATGGCTTTAGAAACTTTTGAAAGGCTAATTGACATCATTTGAGTCTTTTGAAGGTGTACCTGTGGATGTATTTCAAGTCCTACCTTCAAACCCAGTGCCTCTTTGCTTGACATCATAGGGAAATCAAAAGAAATCAGCCAAGATCTCAGAAGAAAAATGTTTCATCCTTGGGAGCAATTTCCAAACGCCTGAAGGTTCTACCTTCATCTGTACAAACAAGAGTACGCAAGTATAAACACCATGGGACCACGCAGTCATCATACCGCTCAGGGAGGAGACGCGTTCTGTCTCCTAGAAATGAACGTACTTTGGTGCGAAAAGTGCAAATCAATCCCAGAACAGCAGCAAAGGACCTTATGAAGATGCTGGAGGAAACAGGTACAAAAGTATCTATATCCACAGTAAAATGAGTCCAATATTTACATAACCTAAAAGGCTGCTCAGCAAGGAAGAAGCCACTGCTCCAAAACTGCCATAAAAAAGACAGATTACGGTTTGAAACTACACATGAGGACAAAGATAGTACTTTTTGGAGAAATGTCCTCTGGTCTGATGAAACAAAAATGGAACTGTTTGGCCATAATGACAATTGTTATGTTTGGAGGAAAAAGGGGGAGGCTTGCAAGCCAAAGAACACCATCCCAAACGTGAAGCACGTGGGTGGCAGCATCACTTTGTGGGGGTGGCAGCATCACTTTGTGGGGGTGATTTGCTGCAGGAGGGACTGGTGCACTTCACAAAATAGATGGCATCATGAGGTAGGAAAATTATGGGGATATATTGAAGCAACATCTCAAGACAGCAGTCAGGAAGTTAAAGCTATGGTCGCAAATGGGTCTTCTAAATGAACAATGACCCCAAGCATACTTCCAAAGTTGTGGCAAAATGGCTTAAAACCTCTTGGGGCTAGGGGGCAGAATTTTCACTTTTGGATAAATAGCGTGCCCAATTTCAACTTCCCGCTACTCATGCCAAGAATATAAAATATGCAAATTATTCATAGATTTGGATGGAAAACACTGAAGTTTCTAAAACTGTTTGAATCATGTCTGTGAGTATAACATAACTTATGTAGCAGGCAAAACACTGAGGACTAACTGTTCAGAATTTTTGTTTTTGGCACTCTCTGTTCCCTGACTTGTTATTGCCAAGGGATATTTCTTGGGAACCTGTTTTCAGTTCCTACCGCTTCCACTGGATGTCACCAGTCTTTGGAATTTGGTTGAGATTATTCATTTGTGCAATAAAGAGTAGGCCAACTAGGAACTGAGTACACTTTTGTGAGTTGCGCAAGACGTGAAAAGTGGCGCTGGTTTGTTTTCATTTCTGTATTGAACACAGATTGCCCCGTCTACAATTTGATCGATTATTAACGTTTAAAAATGACTAAAGTTGTATTACAAAAGTAGTTTGAAATATTTTGGCAAAGTTTATAGGCAACTTTTGAAATATTTTATTTCAGCGTTTTGTGTAGCACCTGCAGGGTTGAAATATGCTAACTCCTTTGTTTACTGCTGGTGCAGGTGGTGCAGGCTATCAGATAATAGCTTCTTATGCTTTTGCCGAAAAGCATTTTTCAAATCTGACATGTTGGCTGGATTCACAATGAGTGTAGCTTAAGTTGAGTATCTTACATGTGTGATTTAATGAAAGTTTGAATTTTATAGTATTTTATTTGAATCTGGCGCTCTGCATTTTCCCTGGCAATTGGCCAGTTGAGACATTTGCGTCCCGCCTATCCTGACAACACAATCAAGGTATTAGAGTGGCCATCAGAAAGCCCTGACCTCAATCCCATAGAACATTTGTGGGCAGATCTGAAACAGCGTGTGCGAGGAAGGAGGCCTACAAACCTGACTCAGTTACACCAGCTCTGTCAGGAGGAATGAGCCAATATTCACCCAACTTATTGTGGGAATTTTGTGGAAGGCTACCTGAAACATTTGTCCCAAGTTAAACAATTTAAAGGCAATGCTACCAAATACTAATTGAGTGTATGTAAACTTCTGACCCACTGGGAATGTGATGAAAGAAGCTGAAATAAATCATTCTCTCTACTATTATTCTGACATTTCACATTCTTAAAATAAAGTGGTGATCCTAACTGACCTAATACAGGGATTTTTTACTAGGATTAAATGTCCGGAATTGTGAAAAACTGAGTTTAAATGTATTTGGCTAAGGTGTATGTAAACTTCTGACTTCAACTGTATGTAGTTTGAGAGAGCAGAGTGGGAGAGACTTATCTTTCTCTTGAGCTATTTTTATAGCCTACCTTTTATTTTCACACAGATAAATATGGGTGATCAATATTTAGGCCTATTTCTAGGCAATGTAGTTAAGTATAGCCTAATCATATTCCTATTTGGGAAGAACATTTCATTGGAAAGATAACGGCCCCCGCCCATGTATACACAGGCTATAGCCTACTCTATTTAATTGAGACCACGCACACCTGGTCTCGCATGTATGGCTAATGAACTGGAAGCAGCAAGAATGCTGACAGCAACACTTGCTACGTTTTGCAGAGTCCTATAGGATATAGCCTACCTTTTTAGGAGGACAATTTACAGGCAGAGAGAAATACATGGGTAATCCATAATTATTGAAAATTAAAAGGCGCAACTTTCGCTCTCCATAGTAGCCCAACCTATGTGCACGTCGTGCCTTTTCCTTTTCATTGATTAATTTTTTTTGATTGCACTTCGACTCACCTTGGTTGAGCGCCCTCCACTTCTTTTCATTATCAATATTTATTTACAGACACTAGTAAACTACATGATAATCATATTTAAGTTAATTCAATTTTCGAGTTACCTGCCACATGACTCTCTGCCCATGTCGGCAGCGTACTCTATTTCAATGAGACCACACATACTAGGCGCACTTGAACTCTCACGCCCAGCTTGAAGAGATAGGCTACTGAAGTTAAAGGAGCGAATTCTGACTGTGTGAATAATGAGAAAGATGCGTGCTTTTAATAGAATTCGTAGGCTAACGTATACACGGCAGAAAGAGGACCGTTTCAAAATGCCCACCGTGCCGCAAAGATCTCTGTCGGGACCCGCAGGTCCAGCGGGAATGCAGCCCTCAAGTGTAGTCAGTACGCAACACTATGCTCATTATGTCTTAGCAGGATTAGATGATGAAAGGGGTCCCAGCAGGGTCAGACAGCCAGGGAAGACTAGTCTACGGAGTTCAGGTGAATTTTGCAGTATGTTCAGTGAATGACACAAAGTTCCATCTTGAATTGATGGGTAGTAGTTACGTGATAGCAGCTTAAGCTTAAAGCAACAGTCTGGGATCTGTTAATAACGGTCATTTCAATTATTTAACCATTGATACTATTATTGGATCATGTATAAATGTGCACCAAGGTCATTATTTGTCATGCCTCAGTTTAAGAGGATCAGATGGTGACAGGGGTCTCAGCAGGGTCAGGCAGCCAGGGTAGACCAAATCAAATCAAATGTATTTATATAGCCCTTCTTACATCAGCTGATATCTCAAAGTGCTGTACAGAAACCCAGCCTAAAACCCCAAACAGCAAGCAATGCAGGTGTAGAAGCACGGTGGCTAGGAAAAACTCCATAGAAAGGCCAAAACCTAGGAAGAAACCTAGAGAGGAACCAGGCTATGTGGGGTGGCCAGTCCTCTTCTGGCTGTGCCGGGTGGAGATTATAACAGAACATGGCCAAGATGTTCAAATGTTCATAAATGACCAGCATGGTCGAATAATAATAAGGCAGAACAGTTGAAACTGGAGCAGCAGCACAGTCAGGTGGAAGTTGAAACTGGAGCAGCAGCATGGCCAGGTGGACTGGGGACAGCAAGGAGTCATCATGTCAGGTAGTCCTGGGGCATGGTCCTAGGGCTCAGGTCAGTTGAAACTGGAACAGCAGCATGGCCAGGTGGACTGGGGACAGCAAGGAGTCATCATGTCAGGTAGTCCTGGGGCATGGTCCTAGGGCTCAGGTCCTCCGAGAGAGAGAAAGAAAGAGAGAAGGAGAGAATTAGAGAACGCACACTTAGATTCACACAGGACACCGAATAGGACAGGAGAAGTACTCCAGATATAACAAACTGACCCCAGCCCCCCGACACATAAACTACTGCAGCATAAATACTGGAGGCTGAGACAGGAGGGGTCAGGAGACACTGTGGCCCCATCCGAGGACACCCCCGGACAGGGCCAAACAGGAAGGATATAACCCCACCCACTTTGCCAAAGCACAGCCCCCACACCACTAGAGGGATATCTTCAACCACCAACTTACCATCCTGAGACAAGGCTGAGTATAGCCCACAAAGATCTCCGCCACGGCACAACCCAAGGGGGGGGCGCCAAGCTGCTTACCTATTGCAGATTCAGTCTTCCCAGCCTGGTGCAGGTCTACAATTTTGTTTCTGGTGTCCTTTGGCAGCTCTTTGGTCTTGTCCATAGTGGAGTTTGGAGTGTGACTGTTTGAGGTTGTGGACAGGTGTCTTTTATACTGATAACAAGTTCAAACAGGTGCCACCAATACAGGTAACGAGTGGAGGACAGAGGAGCCAGAAATCTTGCTTGTTTGTAGGTGACCAAATACTTATTTTCCACCATAATTTGCAAATAAATTCATTAAAAATCCTACAATTTTTTTTCTCATTTTGTCTGTCATAGTTGAAGTGTACCTATGATGAAAATTACAGGCCTCTCTCATCTTTTTTGGTGGGAGAACTTGCACAATTGGTGGCTGACTAAATACTTTTTTGCCCCACTGTACAGTATCAGTCAAAAGTTTGGACACCTACTCCTTCAAGCATTTATTTTAATTTGACTATTTTCTACATTGTAGAATAATATTGAAGACATTAAAACTATGAAATAACACTTTCAATCATGTCGTAAGAAAAAAAGTGTTAAACAAATCGAAAAATATTTTATATTTGAGATTCTTGAAAGTAGCCACCCTTTGCCTTGATGACAGTTTTGCACACTCTTGGCATTCTCTCAACCAGCTTCATGAGGTAGTCACCTGGAATGCATTTAAATGAACAGGTGTGCCTTGTTAACAGTTCATTTGTGGAATTTATTTCCTTCTTAATGCGTTTGAGACAATCAGTTGTGTTGTGACAAGGTAGGGGTGGTATACAGAAGATTGCCCTATTTGGTAAAAGACCAAGTTCATATTATGGCAAGAACAGCTCAAATAAGGAAAGAGAAATGACAGTCAATCATTACTTTAAGACATGAAGGTCAAACCGGATAATTTCAAGAACGTCAGTCGCAAAAACCATCAAGTGCTATGATGAAACTGGCTCTCACGAGGACCGTCACAGAAAAGGAAGACCCAGAGTTACCTCTGCAGCAGAGGATAAGTTCATTAGAGTTAACTGCTCCTCAGATTGCAGCCCAAATAAATGCTTCACAGAGTTCAATTTACAGACACATCTCAACATCAACTGTTCAGAGGAGACTGCGTGAATCAGGCCTTCATGGTGGAATTGCTGCAAAGAAACCACTACTAAAGGACACTAATAATAAGAAGAGACTTGCTTGGGCCATGAAACATGAGCAATGGACATCAGACTGGTGGAAATCTGTCCTTTGGTCTGATGAGTCCAAATTAGAGATTTTTGGTTCCAACAGCCATGTTTTTGTGAGACGCAGAGTAGGTGAACAGTTGATCTCATGTGTGGTTCTCACCGTAAAGCATGGAGGACGACGTGTGAGGGTGCTTTGCTGGTGACACTGTCAGTGATTTATTTAGAATTCAAGGCACACTTAACCACCATGGCTACCACAGCATTCTGCAGCGATACAGCATCCCATCTGGTTTGGGCTTTGTGGAACTATCATTTGTTTTTCAACAGGACAATGACCCAACACATCTCCAGGCTGTGTAAGGGCTATTTAACCAAAAAGGAGAGTGATGGAGTCCTGCATCAGATGACCTGGCCTCCACAATCACCTGACCTCAACCCAATTGAGATGTTTGGGATTAGTTGGACCGCAGAGTGAAGGAAAAGCAGCCAACAAGTGCTCAGCATATGTGGGAACTCCTCCAACAAAAGTGCAGTAGGTTGTTTAGTCTATTGCCATGTGACTAGGCCTTATGCCTGCTGTAGTGTACTGTGTAGCCCTTGTTGTTATACACTTACCTTTGCTAGCTTTTACACACATGTCATTCATATTATAGCAGTGCTATAAGTTTTCTTACTCCTCTTTCCTTTCAGAAAGTGTGTGTAAATGAGAATGTGTTCCCAGTCAACTTACCTGGTAAAATAAGGGTAAAAAAGAAAAAACATAGTTTATGTTCATTCTCACTAGACATGATTCTCAGTTTCCTGAACCATGAGTGGTCAGATGAATGTGGTGTGTGTGTGTGTGGACATCTTCTTCCAATAAAGCCCCCTTAACCTGGATATCTGTCTCATCCTTCTTCTGACTGGGCATTTTGTAGTGGGCAGGTAGAACCTAAGGTTTCTTATTACATCCATGGTCCTTAGATTCTTTACAACCTACCCCTACATGACATAGGGTAATGCTTATAGCTTCACATGAAATGTTTGAAAGGACTGAATCACTGTGAGCTCCCAGGTACCGCTCAGGAGATGTCACCTTTGACCTTTCTATGGTATACCAGGGTCTCTAGTGTCAATGCAGCAGGGCTGATGGTGCCAGCATGGTGCCCCATGTGTCCTGTCCTGCCCAGGTGCCTGTCTGCTTGTTCGTCTGTCCTGCCGTCTGTCTGGCCGTCTGTCTGGGCCTGCCAAGATCACTTCCCGAAAACACATCTCTCCGTCGATACGGACGCCGCACACAGGGATCGATACGCGCCCATCCCAGCCTAGCTCCCACCTCACCACACCTCACCCCTCAGACCTATTCCTGGAAGCGACGAGGGCACTAAGATGACCTAGAAGGAAAAGTAATACTTGCACACTTTTGTATGCTTCTGTAGTTTATCGCAACGTTTCAGCCAGGTAGTGAGGTAAAGAAGTACTCAAGCATTGCTAAACACACAAACCCCTTTCTTTCTCATAGCCTATTGCTATTTTGGGAACAGCTAACAGCAATATGCCCTCACACACACGCACGCACACACACACACACACACACGCGCGTGCACACACACACACCCTCATGTCAACTAAGGCAGTGAGGATGAGGTATCGTCTGTGGCGTAACTGATATGAGTTATTCATAGCCAGCGAAGGTAAGTCTAAAAGCCATTAGCAGGCATTAAAACAGAGACACCTCACATTACTCCTGCATGAATAATCAATGCGTACTAGATGCAAAGTGGAGAGAGTGAGTGTGTGTGTGTGTGCATGCAAGGAGGAGTCTGTGTGTTCATGGAGTGTATCTTTGTGTGTGCGTTTGCGTCTACGGGTGCCAGTGTGTGTGTGTGTGTGTGGGTGGCCTCACCAGAGATGTTTTGCTGAGGAGAATCACTTGATCGTCCAGCTGACTCTGTGTGTTTCCTTTCTGGGAGCAGCGGTCACATCCCATTTTACCCCAGGGGATGCTGTGGTCACATTTCACCCGTGTTCGGACTTCTGCCCTCAAGGTGAACACTGGCACAGGGACAGGGAGAGGGCACAGGTCACACTAAATAGACTATTTGGCCAGAGGGTAACGCTTTACATAACACTTTTCATTACATTGCATTTTTGTGTCATTTGCTGCATGACATGTATTTACTAGCCTGTAACATGCTAAATCCGTAGGTTATTACTATGCTGCTGGTTGCTCTGTTAGAAGGCCTCCTGGGGAATTGAACATATAACCAGCCGTCTACACAAAGTGACATTGGCTTTAGTGGAATAGTGGAAGTGCCCTGCTAATTGTTACTGTTAACCCTCTGAAGTCATCGTTGACAGACAGATATACATACTCTGTCCACTGCCTGATTGGTCTAAGTGGAAAAGGAAGTACAGTGGAGAAGGACAGGGAAGAGAGGGATGATGAAAGGGTAAAGGTTAGAAATAGGGCTAAGGAGGACATGGAAGAGAGGGATGATGAAAGGGTAAAGGTTAGAAATAGGGCTAAGGAGGACAGGGAAGAGAGGGATGATGAAAGGGTAAAGGTTAGAAATAGGGTTAAAGAGGACAGGGAAGAGAGGGATGATGAAAGGGTAAAGGTTAGAAATAGGGTTAAAGAGGACAGGGAAGAGAGGGATGATGAAAGGGTAAAGGTTAGAAATAGGGCTAAGGAGGACAGGGAAGAGAGGGATGATGAAAGGGTAAAGGTTAGAAATAGGGCTAAGGAGGACAGGGAAGAGAGGGATGATGAAAGGGTAAAGGTTAGAAATAGGGCTAAGGAGGACAGGGAAGAGAGGGATGATGAAAGGGTAAGGTTAGAAATAGGGCTAAGGAGGACAGGGAAGAGAGGGATGATGAAAGGGTAAGGTTAGAAATAGGGCTAAGGAGGACAGGGAAGAGAGGGATGATGAAAGGGTAAAGGTTAGAAATAGGGCTAAGGAGGACAGGGAAGAGAGGGATGATGAAAGGGTAAGGTTAGAAATAGGGTTAAGGAGGACAGGGAAGAGAGGGATGCGTAGGGTTGAATTAGAGCTGGTAATTTAGTTCATAGAGTTTGTGTACATAAAACAAACAGGCTCACAATTCAAGCGAGAAAAGTCCCTTTTGCCAGATTTAAGCTATGCACTAGCACCAAACAGAACTGTTTTCATAAAGCCATCGTTGCATGAAATCATTATGGGCCTTCTTTTTTTCCCTTCTTTTTTTTCATATTCAGCACATCAGACACAACCTCATTTTCACCCGGCAACCAAACAGAAATAGCCCACATGTTGTTTGTGATGTCATCGCCAGAGAGCAGGGAAATGATAACAGAGAGTAGCAACCAGTCACACCACAGAGTTGTCAGCCTGCAGTTGTGTGTGTGTGTGTGTGTGTGTGTGTGTGTGTGTGGTGTACAGTGTCATATCATGTGATTCTGCTTGTCCTTGTGCGGATGAGAAAAGATCTGACCCAGTATCAGTTGTTAGGCTAGGTAGAATTCTACCTACTCTGTGGTGGTCCAGGATGTGGTTGTTGAGGTGCAGACACTGGGATATGGGATATGTGCTGATGGAGTGCTGATGGGGCTGAGGGGTTACCAACCCTCTCAGAATATGCCTTTATACCTCAGGCGAGTTGTGGTCCTCTGTAACTCAGTTGATAAAGCTTGGCGCTTGCAATGTCAGAATAGTGGGTTTGATTCCAGGAACCACCAAAATGTAAATGGACTTTAAGTCGCTTTGGATGTAGCATCTGCTAAATGGCGTATACTGTATATAAAGGGGTTTTGGCTGGGCTATGTGCTGATGAGTAATAGTGCTGATGGGACTGGTGTTATAGAGCGGAGGTTGGTGTTTAGAGCGGAGGCTGGTGTTTACAGCTGGGGCTGGGGTATAGAGCTGGGGTATAGAGCCGGGGTATAGAGCCGGGGTATAGAGCCGGGGTATAGAGCTGGGGTATAGAGCTGGGCTTTAGAGCTGGGGTATAGAGCCGGGGCTGGGGTATAGAGCTGGGGTATAGAGCTGGGGTATAGAGCCGGGGCTGGGGTATAGAGCTGGGGTATAGAGTAGCTGGGGCTGGTGTTTAGAGCTGGGGCTGGTGTATAGAGCTGGGGCTGGCGTATAGAGCTTGGGCTGGCGTATAGAGCTGGGGCTGGCGTATAGAGCTGGGGCTGGGGTATAGAGCTGGGGCTGGTGTATAGAGCTGGGGCTGGGGTATAGAGCTGGGGCTGGTGTATAAAGCTGGGGCTGGCGTATAGAGCTGGGGCTGGTGTATAGAGCTGGGGCTGGTGTTTAGAGCTGGGGCTGGGGCTGGGGCTGGTGTTTAGAGCTAGAGCTGGGGCTGGTGTTTAGAGCTGGGGCTGGTGTTTAGAGCTGGGGCTGGGGTATAGAGCTGGGGCTGGGGTATAGAGCTGGGGCTGGTGTTTAGAGCTGGGGCTGGTGTTTAGAGCTGGGGCTGGTGTTTAGAGATGGGGCTGGTGTTTAGAGCTGGGGCTGGTGTTTAGAGATGGGGCTGGTGTTTAGAGCTAGAGCTGGGGCTGGTGTTTAGAGCTAGAGCTGGGGCTGGTGTTTAGAGCTAGAGCTGGGGCTGATGTTTAGAGCTAGAGCTGGGGCTGGTGTTTAGAGCTGGGGCTGGGGCTGGTGTTTAGAGCTAGAGCTGGGGCTGGTGTTTAGAGCTAGAGCTGGGGCTGGTGTATAGAGCTTGGGCTGGTGTTTAGAGCTGGGGCTGGGGTATAGAGCTGGGGCTGGTGTTTAGAGCTGGGGCTGGTGTTTAGAGCTGGGGCTGGTGTTTAGAGCTAGAGCTGGGGCTGGTGTTTAGAGCTAGAGCTGGGGCTGATGTTTAGAGCTAGAGCTTGTGTTTAGAGCTGGGGCTGGGGCTGGTGTTTAGAGCTAGAGCTGGGGCTGGTGTTTAGAGCTAGAGCTGGGGCTGGTGTTTAGAGCTAGAGCTGGGGCTGGTGTTTAGAGCTAGAGCTGGGGCTGGTGTTTAGAGCTGGGGCTGGTGTTTAGAGCTAGAGCTGGGGCTGATGTTTAGAGCTAGAGCTGGGGCTGGTGTTTAGAGCTGGGGCTGGTGTTTAGAGCTAGAGCTGGGGCTGGTGTTTAGAGCTAGAGCTGGGGCTGGTGTATAGAGCTGGGGCTGGGGTATAGAGCTGGGGCTGGTGTTTAGAGCTGGGGCTGGTGTTTAGAGCTGGGGCTGGTGTTTAGAGCTGGGGCTGGTGTTTAGAGCTAGAGCTGGGGCTGGTGTATAGAGCTGGGGTTGGGGTATAGAGCTGGGGCTGGTGTATAGAGCTGGGGCTGGGGTATAGAGCTGGGGCTGGTGTATAGAGCTGGGGCTGGCGTATAGAGCTGGGGCTGGTGTATAGAGCTGGGGCTGGCGTTTAGAGCTGGGGCTGGTGTTTAGAGCTGGGGCTGGGGCTGGTGTTTAGAGCTAGAGCTGGGGCTGGTGTTTAGAGCTGGGGCTGGGGTATAGAGCTGGGGCTGGGGTATAGAGCTGGGGCTGGTGTTTAGAGCTGGGGCTGGTGTTTAGAGCTGGGGCTGGTGTTTAGAGATGGGGCTGGTGTTTAGAGCTAGAGCTGGGGCTGGTGTTTAGAGCCGGGGCTGGTGTTTAGAGCTGGGGCTGGTGTTTAGAGCTAGAGCTGGGGCTGGTGTTTAGAGCTAGAGCTGGGGCTGGTGTTTAGAGCTAGAGCTGGGGCTGGTGTTTAGAGCTAGAGGTGGGGCTGGTGTATAGAGCTGGGGCTGGTGTTTAGAGCTGAGGCTGGGGTATAGAGCTGGGGCTGGTGTTTAGAGCTGGGGCTGGTGTTTAGAGCTGGGGCTGGTGTTTAGAGCTAGAGCTGGGGCTGGTGTTTAGAGCTAGAGCTGGGGCTGGTGTTTAGAGCTAGAGCTGGGGCTGATGTTTAGAGCTAGAGCTGGGGCTGGTGTATAGAGCTGGGGCTGGTGTTTAGAGCTGGGGCTGGGGTATAGAGCTGGGGCTGGGATATAGAGCTGGGGCTGGTGTTTAGAGTTGGGGCTGGTGTTTAGAGCTAGAGCTGGGGCTGGTGTATAGAGCTGGGGCTGGCGTATAGAGCTGGGGCTGGTGTATAGAGCTGGGGCTGGCGTTTAGAGCTGGGGCTGGTGTTTAGAGCTGGGGCTGGGGCTGGTGTTTAGAGCTAGAGCTGGGGCTGGTGTTTAGAGCTAGAGCTGGGGCTGGTGTTTAGAGCTGGGGCTGGTGTTTAGAGCTAGAGCTGGGGCTGATGTTTAGAGCTAGAGCTGGGGCTGGTGTTTAGAGCTGGGGCTGGTGTTTAGAGCTAGAGCTGGGGCTGGTGTTTAGAGCTAGAGCTGGGGCTGGTGTATAGAGCTGGGGCTGGTGTTTAAAGCTGGGGCTGGGGTATAGAGCTGGGGCTGGGGTATAGAGCTGGGGCTGGTGTTTAGAGCTGGGGCTGGTGTTTAGAGCTGGGGCTGGTGTTTAGAGCTAGAGCTGGGGCTGGTGTTTAGAGCTAGAGCTGGGGCTGGTGTTTAGAGCTAGAGCTGGGGCTGATGTTTAGAGCTAGAGCTGGGGCTGGTGTATAGAGCTGGGGCTGGTGTTTAGAGCTGGGGCTGGGGTATAGAGCTGGGGCTGGGATATAGAGCTGGGGCTGGTGTTTAGAGCTGGGGCTGGTTTTTAGAGCTGGGGCTGGTGTTTAGAGCTAGAGCTGGGGCTGGTGTATAGAGCTGGGGCTGGCGTATAGAGCTGGGGCTGGTGTATAGAGCTGGGGCTGGCGTTTAGAGCTGGGGCTGGTGTTTAGAGCTGGGGCTGGGGCTGGTGTTTAGAGCTAGAGCTGGGGCTGGTGTTTAGAGCTGGGGCTGGGGTATAGAACTGGGGCTGGGGTATAGAGCTGGGGCTGGGGTATAGAGCTGGGGCTGGTGTTTAGAGCTGGGGCTGGGGTATAGAACTGGGGCTGGGGTATAGAGCTGGGGCTGGTGTTTAGAGCTGGGGCTGGTGTTTAGAGCTGGGGCTGGTGTTTAGAGCTAGAGCTGGGGCTGGTGTTTAGAGCTGGGGCTGGGGCTGGTGTTTAGAGCTAGAGCTGGGGCTGGTGTTTAGAGCTAGAGCTGGGGCTGGTGTTTAGAGCTAGAGGTGGGGCTGGTGTATAGAGCTGGGGCTGGTGTTTAGAGCTGGGGCTGGGGTATAGAGCTGGGGCTGGTGTATAGAGCTGGGGCTGGTGTTTAGAGCTGGGGCTGGTGTTTAGAGCTGGGGCTGGTGTTTAGAGCTGGGGCTGGTGTTTAGAGCTAGAGCTGGGGCTGGTGTTTAGAGCTAGAGCTGGGGCTGGTGTTTAGAGCTAGAGCTGGGGCTGATGTTTAGAGCTAGAGCTGGTGTTTAGAGCTGGGGCTGGTGTTTAGAGCTAGAGCTGGGGCTGGTGTTTAGAGCTAGAGCTGGGGCTGGTGTTTAGAGCTAGAGCTGGGGCTGGTGTTTAGAGCTAGAGCTGGTGCTGGTGTTTAGAGCTAGAGCTGGGGCTGGTGTTTAGAGCTAGAGCTGGGGCTGGTGTTTAGAGCTAGAGCTGGGGCTGATGTTTAGAGCTAGAGCTGGGGCTGGTGTTTAGAGCTAGAGCTGGGGCTGGTGTTTAGAGCTAGAGCTGGTGCTGGTGTTTAGAGCTAGAGCTGGGGCTGGTGTTTAGAGCTAGAGCTGGGGCTGGTGTTTAGAGCTAGAGCTGGGGCTGATGTTTAGAGCTAGAGTTGGGGCTGGTGTTTAGAGCTGGGGCTGGGGCTGGTGTTTAGAGCTAGAGCTGGGGCTGGTGTTTAGAGCTAGAGCTGGGGCTGGTGTATAGAGCTGGGGCTGGTGTTTAGAGCTGGGGCTGGGGTATAGAGCTGGGGCTGGGGTATAGAGCTGGGGCTGGTGTTTAGAGCTGGGGCTGGTGTTTAGAGCTAGAGCTGGGGCTGGTGTTTAGAGCTAGAGCTGGGGCTGGTGTTTAGAGCTGGGGCTGATGTTTAGAGCTAGAGCTGGTGTTTAGAGCTGGGGCTGGGGCTGGTGTTTAGAGCTAGAGCTGGGGCTGGTGTTTAGAGCTAGAGCTGGGGCTGGTGTTTAGAGCTAGAGCTGGTTGTTTAGAGCTAGAGCTGGGGCTGGTGTTTAGAGCTAGAGCTGGGGCTGATGTTTAGAGCTAGAGCTGGGGCTGGTGTTTAGAGCTGGGGCTGGGGTATAGAGCTGGGGCTGGGGTATAGAGCTGGGACTGGTATTTAGAGCTAAAGCTGGGGCTGGTGTTTAGAGCTGGGGCTGGTGTATAGAGCTGGGGCTGGTGTTTAGAGCTGGGGCTGGGGTATAGAGCTGGGGCTGGTGTTTAGAGCTGGGGCTGGGGTATAGAGCTGGGGCTGGTGTTTAGCGATGGGGTATAGAGCCGGGGCCAGGCTATAGAGCCGGGGCTATGGGTTATGTGCTGATGGAAACAGTGAGAGTGCTGATAGGGGTAGAGCTGCATGGGGCAGAGTGCTGTCTCAGGCTGGCACACCATTAGAGAGACAGGCGTCAGCATGCCCAGCTGCTTTCCTCAGCACTTTGAGATGCACAGACAGTACAGAGAGAACCACACACTCACATTCTCACTCCCACACAGAGAGTAGAGACACTCTGTCCCTCTCACACACTCTCGCTTTCTCTCTCCCTCTCCGCCTGTCTCCCCTTGGCATCTATAAAGTCAAATGGTAAGCGTAACCTGAGGACAACTGCAGTCAGTATCTATTTAGACTTTTTGAAACACAATTATTGATTATTTTTCACCTTCCCCAATGTGACAAATGGGAGTTGGGGGAGTTTGACTGACAGCCAACAGTAGGTGGCAGCACTAAGTTACGCAATAGCAGCAGCATGAGCATGCAGAACAGCTTTGGCAAACCTGAGCTGGCCAATGCGCAAAGCAAACCCTTCTCACTTGTGTTGCAGACCCAGTCAATTGGAAACATCGTTGATCCATTTGATTCAGTCAAAGAGAGGAACCTGTTCATTCAGAGTGCAGTTCAGGTTTCTGTACATTCTGTTCTCCATGTAGTTTACAGATTGTGTATGTAAACCAATACTGTACAACCTTGGTCATAACGCTGCAGGCTAGTGATCAGGAAGCGTTGTCTAGTAAACAGACGTCTATCAATCTGGCAAACCCAGCTCCTTGTTTACACCCATTTAATCAGATCCAAACGAAATTATTTATGAAATGAAGAAATCGGACAAAATCGAAATGAACTTCACGATGAACGGATCCCTGATTATGACAACGAATATAAACAAACATTGCCATCTTTCATTGAGACTGAAACATATTGCACTGTCAACATCAGCCTCACGCAAGACCTCCGTTGCATCCTTTGTTTTGAATCCATTTCCACTGTTTTGCAGTCTTACTGTCCCCTCTCGCTCCCCGTAGGTAGCGCAATGTAATACACAGGTGACCATGGCAACACTAACTGCATTAGGATGGATTACCAATAAGCTTTGCAGGACAGTGTCCCGGGAGTGAGCCAGCGGCTAAATTTTAACTGCAGGTCACAGAGCAACTGTATTCATCCAGTCATTGATGGCTTTACTGAACATCTGCATGGTCCTCTGTAGCTCAGTTGGAAAAGCATGGCGCTTGCAATGCCAGGATTGTGGGTTCGATTCCTCGGACTGCCTGTACATATAATGTATGTACGCATGACTTTTGCTAAGTCCCTTTGGAAAAAAAAGTTGTCAACAAAATTGCATATATTACTATGTCATGAAAATGATTTGAAACAGTGAGGCAGTTTGTATGTGTGACGCTCGTATAGATATATGTATATAAATGAATGTGGCACACAGTATGGAAGTCTCAGGCTCCCACAAATGATACTTGGGGCTGCCTAGTCCGCATTTGGTTTTCTAAAGGGAAAGGGAGCGGGTGATAGAACCAGAGAAAATGGAAAAACAAGGAGAGGATGAGAGAATTAAGAGAACAAGACAAACAAACAGAGTGTGAGAGGGTGCGAGCGAAGCAGGAGAGAAAGAGGGCGGCGATTGGGAGAAAGTAGGCCTCCAGAATTAGGGTTATATAAGGACAAATCGCTTTCAATGGAAATAAAAAGTGGAGATGAAATCCTTTTGGAATCGCTCACTCTGGCCGGCCAATGGAAAAGTGCGGAATGCCGTTGCTGACGTAACGCTCCTAACAATGTGTGCGAGTGTTGGCCAAGTTGCTTCCGTTTGAGTGTATGCGTGCGCGCCTGCGTGTGTGGGTGTGGGTGTGTTAGTGGGTGAGAGTGGAAAAGTGTGGAATGACGTACTGATGTAACTAACGCTTCCAACAGTTTCCATATATAAGGCCTGGGATCAGGCGCCAGGCCGACACTCAACATGGCCGCGTCTGGTACTCATCAATAACTGGTAAGAGGAGGAAGACACGCATGCGCACGCAGGAACACACAAACACACACTTGCACACATGCACGTACGCAGGCACGCAGGAACACACACACACACACACACACACACATTATATGCACAGTTGAAATCGGAAGTTTACATACACTTAGGTTGGAGTCATTAAAACTCGTTTTTTCAACCACTCCACACATTTCTTGTTAACAAACTATAGTTTTGGCAAGTCGGTTTTTCCAACAATTGTTTACAGACAGATTATTTCACATATACCACACTGTATCACAATTCCAGTGGGTCAGAAGTTTACATACCCTAAGTTGACTGTGTCTTTAATTAAACAGCTTGGAAAATTCCAGAAAATGATGTCATGGCTTTAGAAGCTTCTGATAGGCTAATTGACATCATTTGAGTCAATTGGAGGTGTACCTGTGGATGTATTTCAAAGCCTACCTTCAAACTCAGTGCCTCTTTGCTTGACATCATGGGAAAATCAAAAGAAATCAGCCTTGACCTCAGAAAGAAAATTGTAGACCTCCACGAGCCTGGTTCATCCTTGGGAGCAATTTCCAAACGCCTGAAGGTACCACCTTTATCTGTACAAACAATAGTACGCAAGTATAAACACCATGGGACCACACAGCCATCATACCGCTCAGGAAGGAGATGCGTTCTGTCTCCTAGAGATAAACGTACTTTGGTGCGAAAAGTGCAAATCAATCCCAGAACAACAGCAAAGGACCTTGTGAAGATGCTGGAGGAAACAGGTACAAAAGTATCTATATCCACTGTAAAACGAGTCCTATCGACATAACCTGAAATTGATTTGATTTTTGTTTTGATTTGAACCTGAAATGCCGCTCAGCAAGGAAGAAGCCACTGCTCCAAAACCACCATAAAAAAAGCTAGACTCCGATTGGCACCTGCAAATGGGGACAAAGATCGTACTTTTTGGAGAAATGTCCTCTGGCCTGATGAAGCAAAAATAGAACTGTTTGGCCATATCGACCATTGTTATGTTTGGAGGAAAAAGGGGAGGCTTGCAAGCCGAAGAACATCATCCCAACCTTGAAGCACGGGGGTGGCAGCATCATGTTGCGAGGGTGCTTTGATGCAGGACGGACTGGTGCACTTCACAAAATAGATGGCATCAGGAGGTAGGAAAATTATGGGGATATATTGAAGCAACATCTCAAGACATCAGTCAGGAAGTTGAAGCTTGGTCGCAAATGGTCTTCCAAATGGACAATGACCCCAACCGTACTTCCAAAGTTGTGGCAAAATGGCTTAAGGACAACAAAGTCAAGGTATTGGAGTGGCCATCACAAAGCCCTGACCTCAAACCTATAGAAAATTTGTGGGCAGAACTGAAAAAGCGTGTGCGAGCAAGGAGGCCTACAAACCTGACTCAGTTACACCAGCTCTGTCAGGAGAAATGGGCCAAAATTCACCCAACTCATTGGGGGAAGCTTGTGGTAGGTTACCCAAAACGTTTGACCCAAGTTAAACAATTTAAAGGCAATGCTACCAAATACTAATTGAGTGTATGTAAACTTCTGACCCACTGGGAATGTGATGAAAGAAATAAGAGCTCAATTAAATAATTCTCTCTACTATTATTCTGACATTTCACATTCTTAAAATAAAGTGGTGATCCTAACTGACCTAAGACATGGAATTTGTACTTGGATTAAATGTCAGGAATTGTGAAAAACTGAGTTTAAATGTATTTGGCTAACTGTATCCGAGAATGTTTAGAAAATACTCCTATTGTCTCATAATGCAGACCTCACCGAATGCAAGGTGACCTGTTGGATGTGTATTAGTGAGCAGATCTTAATACTCAACAAGGGCACCCTGACAAAGAGACATAGATAGAACAGATCATACTGTAGGCAGGGATGATCCACTCTGATCCACTGCACACGCACACATGCAAAAGTCTGTCTTGTTTCCTAAATGGTACCCCATTCCCGAAAGAGTGTATTACTTTTGACCAGGGCCCATAGGGATCATGTAAAAAGTAGAGCACTAAAGGGAAATAGGATGCCATTTGGGACACATTCCATTCAAATCAAGTCCAATTTTTTTTGTGACATGTGCCGAATACAACAGGTGTAGAACTTTCCGGGAAATGCTTACTTACGAGCCCTTAACCAACAATGCATTAAGAAAATACTTACTGAATAAAAAATAATAAAAAATAATAATAACAACACCAAAGAACAATAACGAGGTTATATACGGGGTACAGGCTAGTCAAAGTAATTTGTACATGTAGGTAGGGTTATAGATAATAAACAGCGAGTAGCAGGGGGGGCGGGGTCGTCAATGTAAATAATCCGGGTGGCCATTTCATTAATTCTTCAGTAGTCAGCATGGCTTGGGGGTAGAAGCTCTTTGTGTAGAGTAAAGGTGGTCTAGACTTTTTTTCCCCTGTGGTTGCACATGTGACATGCTGGTAAAAAGGAGGTGAAACAGATTTCAGTTTGCCTGCATTAACGTCCCCGGCCACTGGGAGCGCTGCTTCTGGATGAGCATTTTCTTGTTTGCTTTTGGCCTTATACAGCTGGTTGAGTGCGGTCTTAGTGTCAGTTTGTGGATGTAAATAGATGACTATGAAAAATATAGATGAAAACTCTCCTGGTAGATAGTGTGGTCCATAGTTTATCATGAGTTACTCTACCTCAGGTGACCAATACCATTCACTGACATTTAGCTAATACAGTACAATCCATACGGTAGTACAACCACAATCTTTATCTTATGTGCACATGTGTACAGGTAGCTAGCAAAATGAACAAGTTGAATACCCACACGCAATCAGTCAGTTGAGGCAGACCATAGACATGTATTTTAGATACATGAGAGTATCTAGATACATGAGAGTAAAGAGAGTATGGTCAGATGAATATTATCCAGGGGTGTCAAACTCATACCACGGTGGGCCGAGTGTCTACGGGTGTTACGGATACAAGTATCCTGTGTGTGTGTTTTTTTTCTCTCATTTTCCCCTCACAGGTGAAAATCATCACTCCCCAATCAGTCACCAATCATCAATCAGAAGACACACCTCCTCCTGTTTCCTACCCAATCACCGTTCCTTTCCCTTTGTTTAAAAACCCTGTCAGTTGTTTGCTCTAGAGCGGAATCTCGCTGTAAATCCCATGTCTGTATGCGTCTCTGTTTCACTCTCTCTTTATGTATTGAGCTATCTTTTGTTTGAGTACTTCCATATCACTTTGTCCTAACCTGTGAGTATTGTTTTTGGTTATGGTGTTTGTTTGTTTGTTTGCTGGTGGTAAAAGGGGGAACCAAGACAAGTCGCCCATTGGCATACACTACCCGTAGGTAAACTTTGTTAAATACCCTAGTTAGAACTGGGCGGACCACCCACTGTATTTTTTGGTTAGTTAGTTAGCTGTTGTTGAAATAGGCTAGTCTAGCTTAGGGGTGTTTTTGAATACTTATTATTTATTTCCTTGGGTCCAGCTCAGCCCCTTTTCCTGCTCCCCCCATTACCGTGTGTTTTACAATAAACCCTGAGTTTGACGGTAGATTTCAGTAGTCGTTGTTATTTCGTTCTCACTTTTACTTTGTCACTATTATAAATTGCATGAGTTATGTTACGGGTCTCATTAGCATCCCCCCTAGACTGTCGGGCCAAAAGGGATTCGTAACATAAGTGGGGTGCTCATCCGGGATCTGTCTTTACTGACACCCATGCCGCTCATGTAGATTGTTGTAGTGGTATAGTTCAGTGTTGAGCGTTTATAGCTGAGGTAGCATTAGTGTTTGCTATTTTCGTTGGCTCTTGTGAAGTAGTTTAAGATGGCTTCTTTTGAGTTGAAGTCCTTTTTGGATAACCCTTCGTGGGAGGTTTTTGATAAATGTCGTAGAGTTGATTTAATGACCTTGGCTGACCATTATTCAATATCGATTCCACAGAATGTAGTTAAGTCGGAGGTTAAAAAGCTGGTGTTAAATGTATTGTTGGAAGAGCAGGTGCTTGTGTTACCGCTGCCTGTGCCTCCTACCCCTGTAGGGGATGTTGCTGCTCCTGTAAGCCCATTGGTGTCTGAGAATGAGGGCGAGGCTAAAGCTCCAGCCACATTGCCCCGTTTCGATCCACTGTCAACCGGTGATGCCAGGAGGGATGTCCGTTCAACACAGTTCCAACTGGAGGTGGAAGAGAGCCCAAATTAGGCGAGAGACTCTCCAGTTGGAGATGTGTAAAATTGAGGCAGAAAAAGAATGAGAACAGCGGCAGTTAGATCGTGAGATGTGTAAAATTGAGGCAGATAAAGAACATCGGCAGATGACGTTTAAAATGCGCCAGATGGAACTGGAGGCAGAGACAGCGAGGCTAGCCTCCGGTCCTGCTGTCACTGTTAGTGAGTCGTCCTCACCTGCTGTGTCCTCAAACATGTTTGACATTAGTAGGCAGATTGCCTTAGTACCTTTGTTCAGAGAGTCGGAGGTTGACTCCTATTTTTGTGTATTTGAGTGTATAGCCATAGCATTGAAATGGCCTAAAGAGGTATGGTGTCTATTACTTCAGTGTAAATTAACTGGTAAAGCCCAAGAGGTTTTGTCAGCGCTACCTCTGGAGGACAGTTTGAATTATGAAGTGGTCAAAGCTACTGTTCTTCGTGCCTATGAGCTTGTGCCTGAGGCATACCAACAGAGATTTAGGTCTCATAGAAAGTCTTCTAGTAAGACTTATGTGGAATTTGCTAGAGACAAGGGAAATCTGTTTGATAAATGGCATGCTGCTAGTAAGGTAACTTATTTCAACTCTTTCCGGGAGTTAATTTTGTTGGAAGAGTTTAAAAATTGCTTACCCGAACGCATTGTAGTTTACCTAAACGAACAGAAAGTATCCTCCCTGGCAGAAGCGTCTGTGTTGGCAGACTGAGAGTAGAGCCACAGAGTTGCCTACCTTTAGCCCTAGTCGGCCAGCAGTAGTATATCAAGCACGCCAGAAGAATGAGCATCCCTGTTTCTATTGTCATAAAGTGGGACATATGATTAATGATTGCTTCATGCTTAAACGCTAACAAGGGATGCCGCTTCGTGCCAAGCCGCCAACAGGTGTTGGTCTAATCCGTACGGTTGTGAGGTCTGCAACGAAACAGGTGCCTCAGGGTGACTGCAGTTTGAAAGTCTCAGTCCCCGACCGCAGTTATGAACCATTCATTTTCGAGGGGTTTGTGTTCCTAACGAATGACGAAGCGTCTCAGCGTCCGGTTAAAATCCTTAGAGACACTGGTGCGGCGCAGTCGTTTATGTTGTCTGATGTGTTGCCCTTATCTGACGATACATACTGTGGTTCCAGTGTGTTAGTGCAGGGTATTGAAATGGGTTTTGTCCCAGTGCCATTGCACTTTGTGAAAGTACACTCTGAGTTAATCAGTGGAATATTCAGAGTGGGGGTACGTCCTATGTTGCCAGTGAAAGGTGTGACCTTTATAATGGGTAACGATATTGGCGGAGGAAAGGTAGTACCCGTATTGGAAGTATTGGATAAAAGTGACCACTCTCTCTCGAATGAGCTGGCACAGTGTTATCCACATGTGTTCCCCGCTTGTGCTGTCACTCGTGCCCAGGCACTACAAGAGGGTGACGTGATAGATTTGTCGAACACTGTTCTGTTCAAAGAGGTTGATCAAGAGGATGGATTGTGTAATACCTCTGAGAAGCTGATCCCCCTCTGACAAACAGCCCAGGAAAGAATCAAAGAACGTTGAACTTATTGCTGATGCAATACAGTTACCAGTCACTCGTGAGCAGCTGATTGCTAACCAAAAGGTTGACAACAAGCTTGCTAAATGTTTTTCTAGTGTTGTCTCATTGGAAGATGTGAAGAAGAATAACGTGGCTTACTTCATTGATGGTTATCTCCTCATGCGTAAATGGAAATCCCATGTTGACGCGTGTGGAGATTGGAATGCTGTTTATCAAATAGTGATTCCTACAGCCTTTCGACAAAATGTGTTATCCCTTGCTCATGATCACCAGTGGTCTGGTCATTTAGGAATCACAAAGACTTGTGATCGGATCCTTCGACATTTCTTTTGGCCGGGTTTAAAACAAGATGTGGCTCAGTTCTGTCGGACATGCCACACATGTCAGATAACAGGAAAACCAAATCAGGTTCTTCCTCCCGCTCCTCTTTGTCCCATACCTGTCATAGGTGAACCATTCAAGCATGTGGTGGTTGATTGTGTCGGACCGTTACCGAAGACAAAATCGGGTAACCAGTTTTTGTTAACGATTATGTGTATGGCTACAAGATACCCCGAGGCCATTCCTCTGCGAAGGATTACAGCTCCGATAGTGAGTAAAGCCTTAATAAAATTATTCACGACATTCGGGTTACCTAAGGTGGTACAAAGGGATCAAGGTACCAATTTCCTATCCAAGCTCTTTAAGCAGGTGTTAAAATCCTTGTCAATTACGCACCGTGTGTCAAGTGCAGAGTCCCAGAGTCTCAGGGTGCGCTTGAAAGATGGCATCAGACACTGAAGTCTATGTTACGTAAATATTGTTTGGAATCTGAGAAAGATTGGGATGAGGGAGTTCCTCTAGTTTTGTTTGCTGCTCGTGAAACTGTGCAGGAGTCCCTAGGTTTCAGCCCGGCTGAACTAGTGTTTGGTCACACAGTGAGAGGACCAATGAAAGTCCTTAAAGAACAGTTCTTGTCCCAAGAGTTGTGTACAAGAGACGAGAATGTGTTGGACTACGTTAGTCGCTTTCGTGAGCGCCTACACCAAGCTTGTGCTCTCGCAAAGGAAGCTCTGTCTTCCACACAGAGGAGCATGAAAAGACACTATGATAAACAGGCTGTTTCTCGTCCACTACAGCCAGGTGACCAAGTACTGGTGTTATTGCCTGTTCCAGGATCTTCGCTGTCAGCTCGTTTCTCTGGTCCTTATTTAATTGAAAAGAAAATAAGTGAAACTGACTATGTGCTTCAACCTCCTGAAAGACAACGCCAATCTCGTGTGTGTCACATTAACATGTTGAAAGCTTACCACACCCGACCCATCACACAGTTAGAGAGTTCAAAAACAGAGGAAGGTACTGCTGTCTCCTCTGCTACTACTGCCATCATAGTGGACTGTCATATTGATGATGTTGATGGATTGGAGTTGCGCAATACTCAGCAGCAGTGTGTTAGATTGCCCAACTCAGAAATGCTGCTGTCTATCCAATCCGGTCTGGTTCATTTAACGGACGGACAGGCCGATGATATTGTGAGGCTACTACACAGTTTTCCATGTCTCTTTAACGACGTTCCTACTCGCACAAACGTGTTGGAACATGACATTAATGTTGGAAATGCTATACCTATCAAGCAACACCCATATCGTATAAACGCTTCCAAGAGGAAGATAATGAGGGATGAGGTGAAATATTTGTTGGAGAATGACCTGGCTAAGCCAAGTTCAAGCGCTTGGAGTTCTCCTTGCATTCTGGTCCCTAAACCTGATGGTACGTCCAGGTTATGTACGGATTATCGAAAGGTAAATTCTGTCACAATGCCAGATTCGTTCCCGTTACCCAGACTGGATGACTGTATCGACACTATTGGTCCTGCTAAGTATGTAACTAAGTTGGACCTCTTAAAAGGTTACTGGCGGTTCCGTTAACTTCACGTGCTTCTGAGATTTCTGCCTTTGTGACCCCAGACAACTTCCTACAGTACTCAGTCATGGCTTTTGGGATGCGAAATGCACCAGCCACTTTCCAACGACTGGTTAACTCTGTATTAGCTGGCTTTCCTAATTGTAGTGCATACCTTGATGACCTAGTAATTTATTCGTCTGAGGGGTCAGATCATGTTGACTCTCTAAGGGTAGTATGTGAACGGTTGGCAGCTGCTTCTCTAACCCTGAACTTGGCCTAACCCTGAAGTGCGAGTTTGGGAAGGCTACTGTTACCTATCTTGGTAAAGAGGTTGGCCATGGACAGGTGCGCCCTGTTGATGCCAAGCTCTTGGCTATAACTGCGTTCCCTGCACCTACCACCAGACGAGAGCTACGCCGCTTTTTAGGGATGGTTGGCTACTACCGAACATTTCTCCGCGGTAGTTGCTCCATTGACCAATTTGCTCAGTCCGGCTAGATCATTTGTGTGGTCCCCTGATTGTAAGAGAGCTTTTGAATCTGCGACAGCCCTCTTATGTAGTACCCCTGTACTTGCTGCTCCGGATTTTGAACAACCGTTCAAACTTGAGGTAGATGCTAGTGCCAGAGGTGCTGGTGCTGTTCTACTGCAGCAGGACAAGAGTGGAGTGGATCATCCTGTCTTAGGGGTGTTTTTGAATACTTATTATTTCTTTCCTTGGGTCCAGCTCAGCCCCTTTTCCTGCTCCCCCCATTACCGTGTGTTTTCCAATAAACCCTGAGTTTGACGGTAGATTTCAGTAGTCATGGTTATTTCGTTCTCACTTTTACTTTGTCACTATTATAAATTGTATGAGTTATGTTACGGGTCTCATTAGCATCCCCCCTAGACTGTCAGGCCAAAAGGGATTCGTAACAACGGGTTTTTGTTTTTTCCTTTCAATTAAGATCTAGACAACCTGGTGAGGGGAGTTCCTTGCTTATCAGTGACCTTAATTCATCAATCAAGTACAAGGGTGGACGGAAAACCCGCAGACACTCGGCCCTTTGTTGAATGAGTTTGACATGTGATATAGTCCATTATCATGGCCTTTCCAAGGGGAATCCCAAAAGAGCCATAATACAAGCTTCTTTGCTCAGAAGACAGTCATGCACACACAACAAGACCTCATAGTTTCCTTTCGAAATTCAACGTATTATGGCATCTATTTTATACATATTAATTCCGTCTGGTTACAGCGTTCCTTTCACGTGGTTAAGGGGTTTAAACAGAAACAACTCAAAGGTTAAAAGTTTAGGTATTAATTGCCAGTGGTTAAGGGCTATGGTTTGTGGAAGGCGCCGCAAACCAACCAACCTCATAGCTTCAAGTATCATCAAGTATTGTCATGGCTTCCAAGAGCATTGTAAACTGCCCGTGGCGCAGTGGTCAGAGCAATGCGCTTTCGGCTCTAAGCATCAGGACTTTGTGCCCAGAGCTGGGAAATAGTTTTGAATTTTTTTTAGGAGCACTGAGGAAGCATACCCGGCTCCATGAGGCTTTGCCCCCTCAGTTCAAACTTGTGCACGCCCCAGTTTTAGTGTTATGTCCCTGTATAAAAATAGCAACGATTGAATGACAGGTTGGCGCAATTAAAAATAAAAAAATAAAACTCTGTCGCTGTGTCAGCACAATCGACAGAGTGTGCCACAGTGTGTGTCGGAGGGCTATGGAAAGCCACCGGGGCGGTTAGGTATGACTCCTTTGCGTTACCATTAAAAGCGTGAAAAAAAAAACGTTTTTAATCTCTGTGAATAATGTGATACGCTTTCGCCTGTTATATTTGATTTAGATTTATAAGGGCGGGGTCCAGTTTACCACTCGGGTTCTGGTGAGGATGCAGTGTTGGAGGCCAAACCGTCACCTTCCTGCTCCTCTGCTGTTCCTATGGGGGGGGGTTGTCTGTTCTATGGTAGGGTGTGTGACTGACTCTGAATTGATTATGACTGAGCTCTCTCCGTAGCCTGTAGAGGAGACGGTGTGCAATGACCGCACCCGCAAAATGTTCCTGTGTGTGGCACGGAAATTGTATCAATGCTGGTTGGGTCTGGAGACAACCCCAGTGTCCACTGTGCACCATTCGGGAGAGAATGCTCCCTTACCTACTACAACAAAGGCCCCAGTGCCCACGTATCGCCAAATGGTTAGTGGACGGTGTTTAGGGCCAGGGCAATTTTTCATCTGCCTCGAGGCAACTTAACTTAATTGCATTTACCAATTGACGGTCAATTTCTTTGTTTTCTTTGTTTGGAGAGCACGTGTCCGGTTTCTCTGGCATGTTTAATGTTGTGTGAATGCGTGCTTTATCGTGCATAGATATACCTGGCCTGCATGCCAAGAATAGGGATGGCCAAATGTATTTAAGTGCCTATTTGGGGATGCTCTATTTAGTCATATCTGAGCCTGGTAGCCCCAACCTGTGCTTTATTGGTTCGGACAGGTTTTGCCTGATGAGAGGCTTTTTCTTATGAATGCTGACATTGTTGAAGTCAGAACTTTGCATATATTTTTTATAAATATCACGTGCAAATAAATCCCACACTCACTTTGCACCTCTACCTGCCTGCCTCCTGCGGAATCTTTGTCCTTATGACTGCTAGAAGGAACCTACTTCACGCTGACACAGCGCAGGGCAGATCGCCGACAGATTTCTACCGCCAACCTGTCAGTTCAAAAGCACTCCGTGATCTCAGAGTCTCTGCGTTTGAACTTTGTTTATTGTTGTATAACGTGACATACGCAGAGTTCAATATCATTCAAATGCAAGAACGTCCCAGACGTTTGCCCCCCTTGCCTGTTCACTTTATCCCTGGCGGGGTCTGCGAGGAAGGCATATATCGACGTTCTCGTGGCCTTTTCAAATGTCCGAAGTCTATTTCTAGTGATCAGGCTACACGCGCACGCACACACACACACACACACACACACACACACACACACACACACACACACACACACACACACACACACACACACACACACACACACACACACACACACACACACACCAGCAGCTGGCTATGATGGTAGTCGTGGACAGACCACGTACACATAAACGATACCGTAGAACAGCATTAGTTTCCGGTGCTTTGCACAAATCACGATTTCGCAGGTGTTAGCGTCTTCTGAATTTCGGAAGGGGAGGGGACACAAGGCCGTAACGTGCAAAGAGAGACAGTAGGCTCTTCCTTCCAGTTCTGATCCTCGTTGTATCTCTTCTCTTAACAGATATAGACCAGAACTTAATCGAGGAACTGACCAATTACGCTAGACTTTAGTTCTCTGTTAACCCGAGATTAATAATGCATCACCCCTGCCAGTCTTCTTTCTGTTGGTTGCAATTTAACCTGTTGCGACGCGCAATCCCGTATCCGGGATCGTAATTATAGCCTCAAGCTCATTACCATAACGCAACGTTAACTATTCATGAAAATCGCAAATGAAATGAAATAAATATATTGGCCTTTTGTTAACAACACTGTCATCTCAGATTTTCAAAATATGCTTTTCAACCATAGCAAAACAAGCATTTGTGTAAGAGTATTGATAGCTAGCATAGCATTAAGCCTAGCATTCAGCAGGCAACATTTTCACAAAAACATTCAAATAAAGTAATTTACCTTTGAAGAACTTCAGATGTTTTCAATGAGGAGACTCTCAGTTAGATAGCAAATGTTCAGTTTTTCCCAAAATATTATTTGTGTAGGAGAAATCGCTCCGTTTTGTTCATCACGTTTGGCTGAGAAAACCCCCCGAAAATTCAGTCATCAAAACGCCAAACTCTTTTCCAAATTAACTCCATAATATCGACAGAAACATGGCAAACGTTGTTTAGAATCAATCCTCAAGGTGTTTTTCACATATCTATTCGATGATAAGTCATTCGTGGCAGTTTGGTTTCTCCACTGAATCACATGGGAAAATACATGCAGCTGGAGATTACGCACCAATTTCGACGGAGGACACCAGGCGGACACCTGGTAAATGTAGTCTCTTATGGTCAATCTTCCAATGATATGCCTACAAATACGTCACAATGCTGCAGACACCTTGGGGAAACGACAGAAAGTGTAGGCTCGTTCCTGACGCATTCACAGCCATATAAGGAGACATTGGAACACAGCGCCTCAGAAATCTGGCTCACTTCCTGTTTGAAGTTTCATCTTGGTTTCGCCTGTAGCATTAGTTCTGTGGCACTCACAGACAATATCTTTGCAGTTTTGGAAACGTCAGAGTGTTTTCTTTCCAAAGCTGTCAATTATATGCATAGTCGAGCATCTTTTCGTGACAAAATATCTTGTTTTTTTATCCATAAATTAAAAGAGCGCCCCCCTATATCCAAGAAGTTAACGCTCATTGAGACAGTATTGTGCTGAGCAGAAAAGGCTTGGGGCCAATTGGAAATATGTGTGCTCCGAGAAGACATACATTTCTCCAATTCGTTCATTGTTTGGGTTTCGCTCTCAGCTGACTAAACATTCATACTGTGCCCTAGGCAGAACTTCTCTGAAACGGCAATGATATTAAATTCTCAAACTGCGCCATTTTAAATGCATGCCTCAGTGCAAACACACAACACATTAGATGTTACGATCAAGTCGGTAAAAAGTAACATTTGTTGATGTTTCAATGGAAAGTGTTCTGAAATTCCTGACGTCATGAAACCAAAATGGCTATTGTCTCATTCAACCATTCAATTCATACAGAGATGCGTGTAATAACATGGTACCTTATGTCAAACTTGCTGAGGGCAAATGTTTTTCTCTCTCTCTCTCTCTCTCTCTCTCTAAGATGCACACTGAAATATACACACGCATGCAGACAGACACATACACAGAAAAAACATACACACGCACGCACGCACACATACACACACCTATTCTCTCATCCCGTGAAGGTAATCACTATTCAAACACATCACATCATGGGGAAAACACCGTACCCATCCAACCATCCTCCCTTCGCTGGAAGCTGGAAGATAACGAGGAACAAGGAAACAGGAGTTTCACATTTGGCCAGAGGCATGTGTGTGTGTGTGTGTGGGTGTGTGTGTGTGTGTGTGTGTGTGGGTGTGTGTGTCAAATCAAAATCGGATCACATGCACATAAAACAGTACAGTGAAATGCTTACTTGCAAGCCCTTTCCAAACAATGCAGCAATAGCAAGGTAAGGGTAAATAATATAAAATAAATAAATAAGAGAAATAAGAAAAGTACCATCATTTCAATGTGCAGGGATACTGAAGTAGTGAGATATGCACATGTCAGCAGAGGTACAACAGTGGCTGTTAGCAGGATAAATAATAATAGTGTGTGTGTGTGTGTGAGAGAGAGAGGAAATGAAGGGATAACACTGACAATGAACCAATCTCAGAGAGAGAGTGAGAGGAGAACATAAATTCCACAGTGACTTGGCCGTAGATCCACACATTCCCACATCCTCTCCCTCCCTCTCTGGCTCTCGGGCTGTCTCTCCTCTTTCCTGTGGGACAGAGCCATGGAATTCACCTTGAACCCTTTCACATCCTGACTATGATTATAACCCTAGCACTACACCTTGCCAGGTTTTATTCTATTGTTAGAATGTGATATATGTATGGGCACTATGTGTAATGTAGATGGGCTCCATTGACAGCATCTATTTGGTCTATATCTACAGTACCAGTCAATAGTTTGGACACACCTACTCAGTCCCCATCTGTACTCCCTGTTCACCCACGACTGCGTGGCCAAACACGACTCCAACACCATCGTTAAGTTTGCTGACGACACAACAGTGGTAGGCCTGATCATCGACAACGAGGAGACAGTCAGGGAGGAGGGCAGTGAACTGGCAGTGTGGTGCCAGGACAACAACCTCTCCCTCAACGTGATCAAGACAAAGTTGCTATAGGGAAATGAGGGCCGAACAGGCCCCCATTAACATCAACAGGGCTGTAGTGGAGCGGGTCGAGAGTTTTAAGTTCCTTGGTGTCCACATCACCAACAAACTATCATGGTCCAAACACACCGAGACAGTTGTGAAGAGGGCACAACAAAACCTTTTCCCGCTCAGCATCCTGACCGGTTGCATCACCGCCTGGTATGGCAACTGCTCGTTATCTGACCGTAAGGCGCTACAGAGGGTAGTGCGTACGGCCCAGTGCATCACTGGGGCCGAGCTTCCTGCCATCCAGGACCTATATAATAGGTGGTGTCAGAGGATAAGCCCATAAAATTGTCAAAGACCCCAGCCACCCCAGTCATAGACTGTTCTCTCTGCTACCGCACGGCAAGTGGTACCGGAGCGCCAAGTCTAGGACCAAAAGGCTCCTCAACAGCTTCTACCCCCAAGCCATAAGACTGCTGAACAATTCCTATAATCGCCACCGGACAATTTACATGGACACCCCTCCCCCTCCCTTTTGTACACTGCTGCAACTCGCTGTTTGTTTGTTACTTGCATAGTCACTTCGCCCCCAACTACATGTACAGATGACCTCAACTAGTAGCCTGTACCCCTGCACACTGACTCGGTACCGGTACACCCTGTATATAGCCTCATTTTTGCTATTCTTATTGTTACTTTTTATTATTACTTTTAATTTTAGTCTACTTGGTAAATATTTTCTTCTTCTTGAACTGCACTGTTGGTTAAGGGCTTGTAAGTAAGCATTTCACGTTAAAGTCTACACTTGCTGTATTCGGCGTATGTGACAAAGTTTGATTTGAACTCAAATGAACTTATCCTCTGCAATCACAACTGATTGGCTCCACAACGCATTAAGAAGGAAAGAAATTCCACAAATTAACAAGGCACCCCTGTTAATTTAAATGCATTCCAGGTGACTACCTCATGAGGCTGGTTGAGAGAATGCCAAGTGTGAAAAGCTGTCATCAAGGCAAAGGGTGGCTACTTTGACACTTTTTTTGGTTACTACTCTGTGTCTCACAAAGCCATGTCGGTTGGGACCAAAAATCTCAAATTTGGACTCATCAGACCAAGGACAGATTTCCACCAGTCTGATGTCCATTGCTCGTGTTTCTTGGCCCAATCAAGTCTCTTCTTATTATTGGTGTCTTTTAGTTGTGGTTTCTTTGTAGCAATTCAACCATGAAGGCCTGATTCACGCAGTCTCCTCTGAACAGTTGATGTTGAGATGTGTCTGTAAGTTGAACTCTGTGAAGCATTTATTTGGGTTGCAATCTGAGGAGCAGTTAACTCTAATGAATTTATCCTCTGCAATCCGAAGTAACTCTGGGTCTTCCTTTCCTGAAGCGGTCTTCAAATTTCTTGAAATTTTCCGGATTGACTGACCTTCATGTCTTAAAGTAATGATGGACTGTCGTTTCTCTTTGTTATTTGAGCTGTTCTTGCCATAATATGGACTCGGTCTTTTATCAAATAGGGCTATCTTCTGTATACCAACCCTACCTTGTCACAACACAACTGACTGGCTCAAACTTATTAAAGATGGAAAGAAATTCCACAAATGAACTTTTAACCAGGTACAACTGTTAATTGAAATGTGTTCCAGGTGACTACCTCTGAAGCTGGTTGAGAGACTGCCAAGAGTGTGCAAAGCTGTCGTCAAGGCAAACGGTGGCTACTTTGAAAGATATATTTTGATTTGTTTAGCAACTTTTTTTGGTAACTACATGATTCCATATGTGTTATTTCATAGTTTTGATGTCTTCACTATTATTCTACAATGTAGAACATAGTCAAAATAAAGAAAAACCCTTGAGTAGGTGAGTAGGTGTGTCCCAACGTTTGACTGGTACTGTATGCGTATTTCATGTGTTGTGGTGATTGTGCAGCTACGACGTTGAAGACACATTTCCCTTAGGGATAAAGACAGTCTGGTCATGGCTTTGTTTTGTCCTACAGCTGTGCACCACCACCCCAAGAAGGACTCACGTAAAACAAACAAAAAAGAGAGTCAGAGAACAGTTCATATTTTTGTAATGTTTGCATTTTTGTCTCATTTTCACAAAACAGGTACAGGGGAAGGAAAAGCCTTTCAATGGAACCTGAGGTATTTTGCGTCAAGCAGCCTAAGGTATCAGGATTTTCTTTTCAAAACTTACCTAAACTCATCAATGTTCTTAGATACGTTGCTATTTACACAACATAATAATAATTATATAATAATAATAATAATACATCAATACCAACAATTATAGCAATCGGGACAGCCTGCATCTTCTCTTAACATGTTTTAAAATAATTATAACATCTTTTAAAAAATAGAGAGAGTAGAAGGAAAGGCTAGGAAGAGAACTGAACACAGGAAATCCAGGTCTGACCTTACAGCAGCACAAAGGTATAGGTCAAAGGTCAAAGTTCGCCATAGAGAAAAGATAACCGAAGAAAAAAGAAAAGAAACAGATATACGTACATCATAAATAAATAGACAATCTCGCACCAGGAAGAGCAATAGCATTCATTCATTCACCTCTGAATCACAACAAATCCATTCGAGTTTCATCCCTTCCATTTAGTTTTTTTTATCATACCTTTGGAAAACAAGAGTGAGCGCGATAGAGAGAGAGCGAGGGAGTGAGGGGGACATGCATTGTGCTGATGTGCCAGCAGTTATGTATCCTGCTCCGGGCTTGGCTCACTGAAAGATCCCCTGAGAACAAACTAAAGGTGGCGGTGTATCTTCGTGTGTGTGGAGGGGGTTTGTTTCAGTTTTGGGCTCCTCTCACATCCCAACACTGTGTAATCCTGTGTGTGTGTGTGTGTGTGTGTCTGTGTGGAAACTAGCCAACAGAATGAGTCTAGCACTCTTAGGTGGATGTCTCTAATATTGTCAAATGTGTGGATCTACTTGCATATACCAGTAGTTGTTGTCTGTAGCCCTCGAGAAATCAACAGTCCTTCCTACAATAATGCTGCTCTTTAGAAGAGCACTGGGTTGAATAAGGTTCTTCAGTCTCCTCACACGAACAGTCTCCCAGTAGATAACCCTAATAACTGTAGGAGCCCACGATCACAAAAAAATAACATCATAAATACACACAACTGAAGAGTCGACACAGTGAGCACAAGACGTGGAAAATATGTATTTCAGCGTCTTCTCAATGTCTTTACAAGCCAAAATACATGTTTTGTACGTCTTTTCAATGTCTTTCAAACGTGTTGTGCTCATAGGGAAGTAGCGAGAAACCCCTCAGATGACTGTTCTTCACCATACCACGCGTCTGGTTATATCACCAGGGGTTAGAGCGTGTTGGTGCCCTTAGGAAGTGGATGGGATACGTGTTTTTGAAGAGAGTGACAGAAAAGTGCATTTTAATGTCAGATGAAACCCAAAATACATCACTCTCCCTCCAAATAATGAACATCACATATTGCTTGCTTGTAGTTTTGTGTGTGTTGTTGCATGTGTATGTGTTTCATAAATACCATTCAACAAAAACGGAGATTAACAAAGGAAAAAGTCCACAAAACATGATTATTTCTCATTACCAGAATGAACAGATAAAATAAATTAAAACTATGAGAAAAAAAATGTTGATTAAAAGTCCATTAAAATTGCTATATATATTCATATAGTATTTGTCTGTCTGTCGGCCAGCCACTCTGGAGCATGCTCAGTAGAGGCTGGGAGAAGGGGGGGGGGGCATGGGTGGGGGGTATACATAGGGGGGTGGGGTGTGTGGAGGGAGACATGCGTGTACAGAACGCCACTACAGGGAGGTCGTAACTTAGACCTAACCCCTCCCCTCCCCACCGCCCCAAACCTCAGTCACGTCACACCGTTTAACACTGGAAACAAGGGAGCAGAAGAGGATTGTGGGGAAAATACACTGTCAGTCTTTATCGGTCACTATGAGTCCTCGTGGACCATGCTGGGCTGACACGCCAACATGGAGGATCCTTCACTGTTTTGATGCAGTATCACCGGTATAGTCACTTAGTAGACACTGAATGGTATCTCACTGCAGTGTGATGTGCTGTGTTTCTGGGGTACGTAGCGCTTTCAAAGTCTTTTTAATGAATGGCGGGGCAGACTGAGCCATGCTGGGGTTCACTGGGGCTGAAGTCAAGCTTTAGGAGGAAACCGCTTGGCTATACGTCTCAAATGACACCCTATAACCTAACTAGTGCTATACTTTTGGTGACATTTGTTCAAAAGTAGTGCACTATATGGGGGATAGGGAGCCCTTTGTGACTTGCCCCAGGGTCCCTTTTTGTCTAGCTGACACCATACAGAGGAAATAGTTCATAGTTCAGTGTCAGGCCCCACAGCCTCCATCTTCCCCAGAGTTTCTCTCTTTAGAGCTTTGTTTGGTAGTACTGTAGATGTACAGTAGTAGTAAATTGACAGTAAAACCTCATGTCTAGTCACAGAAACTCTCTTTCCATTTGTTTGTCTTCTCAGAGTTTGAGTCTTTAACACGGTCTGCGTAGGGATTATAAATCTCCCCCCTATGTCCTCCCCCCTCAGGTCCATTTGCCCCCTCCCTGGGTGAGCAGGTTGTGGTCCGGAGTCCGGTTTGTCAAGATACCTCGATGATCTCCATGCTCCCGGAGAAGCTAGACTGCTTCCCAATCTTCCCTAGCTCTTCCCGGGAACGTGTCTCGGAGATGCCCTCCTCAAACTCCATCTGACAGCTGCGCCGCTTGAACTGCTTGTCGTTGCTGTTGGAGCCCGTCCCATTAGCAACGGTCGTCGAGGATGATGACGACGCTGACGACGACGCCGTTTTGTCCCGCGGCACTTTCTCCCGTAGCCGCACCCCTTCGCTACACCCGAACGCCACGTACGCTGAGCTGCTTCCGAATCGCACTTCCACCCCTCCTCCACTGCCGCCTCCGAGTTCCATCCCTCCTTCCCCTACCTCTTCTGCCCCAAAGTACCAGGGGGTGTCGGTGGTAGGGGTGACTGGGGTGGTCGCCTGGACTGTGTCTCTGTGTTTGGTCCACATGGTCCCAGATCCCATGGTGGGCAGGGAGAGAAGCATGGAGCCCTTCAGGCTGTCGTCCAGGCTGGGGCTCTTGTGGACGGGCAGGGAGCGTCCCAGAGCCAGGCTGAGGGACTGGGGGTGTGGGAGGTAGGAGTGGACCGGGGAGTTGCTTGTGGATCCAGCTCCACCAGATCCAGAGCCGTGCTTGGCTTTCCTCCTGGGCCTGGACAATGAGGGACCTCCAGAGCGAACGCCCCCTTCACTGGGACCCCCGACGCCGAGACCTCCGATGCTACCGCCGCACCCCGGGGAGGGGAAGGGCGACTCGGCTGAGCCAGGGCTGTCCGGGGCGGGGGAGAACTGGGGACAGATGCCGTTGACAGGGGGGCTGTCCAGTTTACACAGCTTGGGCACATCCTCGGAGTGTGTGGGCGCTGCCAGGCGCGGGCAGTGGGGGCTGCTAGGGGAGTACACAGACTTGATGTCCAGGGAGAAAGAGCGCTTCAGCCGGTTGGTGTCCAGGATGCGCTCGGCTGAAAGGTGGAGGCCGTTGAAGCCCTGCTGGAGGGAGGTCGGCGAGGGGAGCTTGGGTTCTGAAGGGGTCGGGGGCTCTGCTAATGAAAAGTCATGATGACCGTTGACCTCTGAACCTGAGCTGACCCCGTTGACCTCTGAACCCTGGGATTGACCTTTGCCCTCAGAGGTCTTGTCATCCGACAGCGCTTGGAGGAGCCGCAGCCCCTTCTCGAACTCCAGCAGCTGGCCCAGGAAGTTGAAGTTGGGCGATATCGAAGGCCGCCGGTCCTTCACAAACCTGGTTAGGGGGGAAACAAGTGAGCGAAATGTTAGTTCCAGTTAGAGTTGGGGATCCAGTTGCAAAGTAAAGCAAAACAAATATTTTGTAAAGTTCCTCTAAGCTACTTCCTGTGTGAACCTAATATTGATTGTTGGGTTGCATGCAGGGATACTCTGTGATTCTATCTCCTTCCCCAGAGTCAGGTAAACTCGTGGATACCATTTTTATGTCTCGGTGTCCAGCATGAAGGAAGTTAGAGGTCGTTTCGCGAGCCAATGCTAACTAGCATTAGCTAGCAGATACCCATAGACTTCCAGTTATTGCGCTGACGCTAGTTACTAATTGCGCTGGCGCTAGTTCGCAATTTCCTTCAAACTGCACACAGAGATATAAAAATGGGATCCATTGGTTAATTTGACTCCGGGGAAGTAGATAATGGGGCTCATCGCCAAAATCCTGAAGTGTCCCTTTAAGTAGCAGGTTAACCCCCAGATGAACTGGTGTGAACTAACTGAAAAGATGATCCTAGGTCTATGTTCTCCAGACAACACCGCTAGTTCCTATTGTACACTTTTGTACAGTTCCTCTGGCAACCATAACAATTTCATTTCTCACGACTGGGGAGTAGAGTTGACTGTCTAGCGTTTCCTCAAACACTTGAGTCGCCTTTTTAAAAGACGGGGAGAGTGTACCTGTAGGCGTCATCCGATGACAGGCCCATTGTCTTCATGATGTATGCGATGGCGATGGTTGCCGAGCGTGAGATTCCAGCCAGGCAGTGCACAATGACTCTGCAGTTTGACACCTTGGCTTTGTCTGTTGGGAGGGGGGGGGGGGGGGGGACAAACACGTGTGAACACACACAGCTGTACACAAAACCCAGGAACAGTTAGTCAGAACAGAGAGTCCCGAGAGAATGGAAAGCCCATTGAAAACGATCTGCCACTTCCTGTTCAGCACTGGGGGTCGTCGCCATGGCGATTAACATGGCTTCGGGAGTGTCGCTATTGATGCAGTTTATTGTACGTGTTCAAGTACCACTTGTGAAAGCAAGGAGAATTGTATGGTGCTGTACATTGTGACTGTGATATTTTGAATGTGAGGGCTGTTTCACTATGTTCTGTGACATACACTACCGCTCGGGCTACTAGCGCATATTACCGTTGCATATTCTCCCGCACATACAAAAGACACACAGAGAATCTTGACTTACCAATGAATTCATTGGTTTTCTCCAGCCAGGGCAGTAGCTTCTCGCAGTAGTTGTCGTTGACAGGGATCCGCATGAAGTGGCTCTCGCTGATGAAGTCAGGCTTGGGACAGGTGTTACTGGCATTCAGCACGTACGTGATGCCATTCTGAACCATCAGGTCCTACAGACAGACACGACGAGAGACACAGACGGGGGGGGGGGGGGGGGGGGACTGTTAGGAAAGGCAATAACAAACCAAAAAATTGACAGCAAAGGTAACACTTCATATTTCTGCTCACAGTCCCTCTACTCCGATTCAGAGTGTTCAATAGTCACATGTATTGGGGTTGCGGGTGCTATTGCAGGGTACATGCAGGACTAGTGAAATAACATAATGGAAATGGTCATGTAAAACAATATGACTATAAATAGCACTACAGACACAGCGACAACTGTGGCCGTGATGAATAAACACATGTCCATATTCCCCCCTTCTCTGCTACGGGCTCACCTGGTTGAGGACGTCTTTCTGCGACCCCAGGTAGAGGTGTGGTAGGATGCGTGTGGGGCCTACGTTAGCTACAGACAGGCAGGGCTGGGATATGCTCATAGGCAAAGCTGGCTTGCCCTCACACAGCCCGGGGAAACAGGAGGAGAACGCAGCAAAGCCCCCTACAGGAGAAGAGAGGGAGAGAGAGAGAGAGAGACAGAGGAGAAAAATATCAGTTATACTCTACAATACAACTTTCCCCAAAAATTGGCAAAACGTTTGGGCGCCACTGCGTTTGGTTCAGCCGCACATACAGAACTCACGACCCAATACACAGCATCTCTTAGTGCACTGAATCCCCTCATGTTACAAACGTGTGTTCCAACAACGTCGCCTAACCATTTGAAACTGTGGACATATTGTAGACAACAGTTGGAGTTAGAAAGCGAGATAGTGCCTCAGCTCCCAGATCAGTAGGAAAAATGTCTCTGTCGCATCTTTGACTGGGGGTTAGTTTGGCTGCTGGGCGCTGAGGAATGTGTGTAGCTGGCCCTTTAAGAGCAGGCGGATCCACTTTTGGCCTGTGTGTGCGTTAGTGTGTGTTAGAGACTGTGTGTGTGTGTGTGTGTGTGTGTGTGTGCGGCTCTGTTTCCTGCATGAGCTCATGTCCTGTAGCAGAGAATTGCGTCAGGGCTGGGGAATGAGAGAGGCCACAGGTGCAGGGCCAGCACAGAGGCCCAGTAACCCCCCCCCCCCCCGACGACCGCGCAGTACACGCGCACACAGACGCACACTTGCACGCACACAGCATACAAACGCACACACATGCGCGTCCAGTGTGCACACAACCGCGCGGTACACAAAACACACACACACACACACACACACACACACACACACACACACACACACACACACACACACACACACACACACACACACACACACACACACACACACACACACACACACACACACACACACACACACACACACACCACAGTCGTTTGTACAGAAGCCTGCATACACACGCAAAACCACACAAAGACAATCTTACACAATCTTGCTCACTCTCGCTTTCCAAGTCTGACTCACACACACATGAACAAACACACACTCGCTCATCATTACTCTGCATTACCACAGTTGTATAACTTCTGGGCGGGGCTAAGGGGGAGGGGAGGGGGGTGAATGACCTCGCCGAGCAAAGGAAAGGTGGGAGGGAGCGAAGAGAAGGAGGGAGAGACGGAGGAGTGCTTCAAGGAAACCCTGAGCCCCAGCCCAAGGATTAGAACCTAATCTAGGTTCAGCCCTGCCTGCCCCAATCTGGCCTACTGCCACACACACACACACACACACACACCAAAGTGCTGCTGTGCTGAATATGGGTCGTAGCGGAGTCAGTGTGAGCAGAGTGTATTCTGACCCACTGATAGGCAGGCAGACATAGGGCTATATCTGGCGCCCGTCTCTTTAAGAGTAGAGAGGATTGGGAGGAGGGCCTGCCTGTTTCCAGCTATTAATGGCAACCCGAGCAAAAAAGATGACATCACCTCTCCACACGCAGTCGGGCAGGCAGAGAGAGAAAGGCCGCAAAACAAATGAAGAAAGAGAGGGACAGAAAGAGTACGCTCATACTATGACTAAGGGAGTCCCCCCTTCCCTCAATTAGCACACTTCCTTTCAGAAGTAGTCTACGCCTGCACAGATATAATAACTTCTGGAATATTCCTCACTCCGAGCCACCCCCATCCATATGCACTTTATTCACACGGCATAGAACAGAACAGTGGAAGGAAGGAGGGAAGGAAGGATCTCTTTCAGGTTGTTCTTTGAAGGCTATCTTCCTGGTCGTGCTCATGCTCTCTCACTCTCTCTAAGCTCCTCTGACCGAGGAAGGAGTGTGTTCCTGAAAAACAGGAAAACCCCCACGTCACATTAAGAAACATTTCCTTTTTCATTTAAGAGGACATTTGTCAGAGGTTTGTTGAGAGGATCAAGTCAGCATGGGACAGTGGGTGTTTAATAGCTAGTGCTGCCTTCGTGCAAAATGACCTACTCTCCTCCTCAGGTACAGAGAGCAGAGATAACACAACAGGATTGTGTGCCCCGTGGGTCTATTGAGGGCTATTACGTTTCAGCAGCGTTATGTCAACACCTATCAAACACACACACACCACTGAGCTGTCCAAAGGTTTTACCGTGGGCCTGTGCGGCGTTCGTTGGCTCTCAGTCAGCACTGATAACACACACTCACTCACTGTCACCGGTCACCTGACCTTCAGACTTAATGTTGCTATGGCAATCACACCGGGACGATGTGGCCCGACCGTTGGGCCTATTGTCCCTGGGGTGCTGTCACTATGGGAAAACTCACCATGCGCCCACACACACATATACAGAGTGCCCTCATACACACACTCTTGAGAACCTGATGATGTGCCAGAGACATGCACTCACATCCCCTAAAAAGTACCAGATGACACATCTCTCCATTCCAATCCAAACCCATTGAAAAAACCCATGACACACTCTGGTCCAGCTGTCTGATGCGATGACATCATAAAGTCAACTGTCCGTAAGCGCGGAGAAACACAGTCACAGACCAGGTCTGCTTCCCAAATCGCGCAGTATTCCCTATGCAGTGCACTACTTTTTGCCCGGGGCCCAAAGTAGTGCACTGCGTAGGGAATAGGGTGCCATTTGGGATGCAGCTCACCTCAGGCAACAGCCTGTTCTGGTCGGGGCTCCTGTTCCACTTTAGTTTCTGGCTATGACAACTGCTCTAGGACCAGTTGCCTGTTCCCCCAGGGTCTCACCTTCCCCATTATCAGCTGAATAGCTAAACTGACCCTGGCTGTTGAGTAGCCACCTTTCAGTCTGGTAGCCAACTCACTGGGCACGGGGGAAAGAGGGCACTGTGTCGCTCACCATCAGCTTCGCCAGCCAGTGTCGACTTCCTTCCCCCCCCCCCCACCCCGCTCTATTATGTCATGTGTTTTATTCTCTCCTCTCTCGGAGCGCCCCGGCCCTCCCTTGTTTGGTCTCTCTCTCCCTTTCCCCCTTTTGTTTCTCCATCCCTCCACAGGGAACTCTGAGGGAGGAGTAGAGTAACGCACACAAATCGAGACGCCACCCCATATGAATGAAGTTCATAGAGAAAGACGTGTCGATGAGTGTAACATAACATCTATCAATGTTGAAGAGTTGAAGAAAGAAATGGAAAGCTTGTGTTTGTAGCAAGTTCATGGGGACAAAGGATCCCTTTTCCCCCCCACAGAACACATGGTGTGTGTGTTGCCATATTTGGAAAGCAGCACACACGCTTTTCCACCAAAAACAAATCACATTCTCCATTACTACAAAACAGTCTCAGTTATGATAAAAAGGTCTGTTTGTATGGCCTGAAATCACTGAGATATTGACTGAACACAGAGAGAGAGAGACAGAGAGACAGACAGAGAGGGAGAGAGACAGAGAGAGAGACAGAGAGAGAGAGACAGAGAGAGACAGAGAGAGAGAGAGAGACAGAGAGAGGAGAGAGAGAGAGAGAGAGAGAGAGAGAGAGAGGGGACAGAGAGAGGAGAGAGAGAGAGGAGACAGAGAGAGAGACAGAGGGAGAGAGACAGAGAGAGAGACAGAGGGAGAGAGACAGAGAGAGAGACAGAGAGAGAGACAGAGAGAGACAGAGAGGGAGAGAGACAGAGACAGAGAGAGAGAGACAGAGAGAGACAGAGAGAGGAGAGAGAGAGAGAGAGGAGAGAGAGAGGGGACAGAGAGAGAGAGAGAGAGGGAGATAGACAGAGAGAGAGACAGAGAGAGACAGAGAGAGGAGAGAGAGAGAGAGAGACAGAGCAAGAGAGGGGAGAGACGAAGAGAGTGAGAGAGAGAGAGAGAGGCACACTATATTGGTACTATTGATTGGCGCTCAAAACCAACCCCCCAAAACCAAACACAGCATTATGTCTTACTGGAGGGGAACACACACACGCAGATATGGGCAGTATTTCTGTGGTATTTGAATTACTTCTGAGTATTTAGTATGTTGTATTACACTGGGTTGAACTACACTCCAGTGCATTTTTTGAAAGCTGTAATTTGTATTGTTAAAATACCCAAAAAACGTTTATATACCATATATTTCTATACAATATATTTTGTGGCCCCCTTTCACATCCTACATTAGTATCAAAAGTCTGATAAGAGCGTCTGCTAAATAAACGAAGTATACATGTATATGTAAAAATGACATTCGCAAAACGTGCTCAGTATTACTCTGACAAGCTCCGCCCCGAAACGAGGCCCATGACAATGACAATACCCAGTGATCCAGAGTGGTTTTTCTCATTTAAAATCCTCCATACATGTATTTTGAATTAGGTACAATACTTTACAAAAGCATTTCATTTTGTTTAAATACATTGGTCTTCAGGGTGTTTTGTAGTTGTATTTTGTAATGACGCCCATCACCATGCACACACACACACGCACGTACACTCCCCCTCCCTTCTCCACCCCGGGGGAATTGATTTGTCTGAATGACTGCCCTCCCTCCCTCCATCTCCTCTCTTCTATCATTCATATGGGGGGAGACATGACGCCATCCTCTGTGCCCCTCCAGCTGTCCCCTCTGCTCTGTAGGGGACATTAGCATTTCAATGTGTGTGCCCCCCACCCACTATGACATCATTGCACACATGCCCCACTCCACTCTGCTCCACAAAGAGTCTGCTAAAGCAGCAGGGGGCCAAGCGTAGCCACTAGATCAGCGTGTCACAAAGGACAACAAGATTGCAATGTAGCAGATTGAAGGGCAACCAGTATCAATCCGTTTGTGCCTATGTTATGTTTATGGTAGCGTTAGCATGTGGCTATGTGTGTTTGAGTGTAAGTAGTGGGGGTGGTTTGTAGCAGCCAGGCAGCTTACTTCCACAATCTGAGAATAACCTCTATGACACTAACAACACCTCTATTGAATAACAATAACAATTTGGTGGGTGCCTATATTTGTCTTTTTTCACACATGTACAAGTGTGTAGTAATATATTGGTACTGGGCATTTTTTTTTGTGCATATCCCACTCTCCCTGAGACACCCTCGGAGAGTGGGGTCACGGCCAAAGTCTGCCATTATCAACGGCGACTCTGGAGCATTAGGTTTAAGTGCCTTGCTCAAGGCCACGTCGGCAGATTTTTCACCTCGTCGGCTCGGGGATTCCAACAAGCAACCTTTCGGTTTACTGGCCTGACGCTCTAACCGCTCGGCTACCTTCCGCTCATTTTCAACAGGGGATGACAAACGTGTAATTGTCTCAATCTTGACTAACGAGTTTGACGGCTCCTGCCTTGAAGCCATTGCACAGCGTGAACAGGACCAGGTGTGGAGTGCTGGGCTCACGGCACTGAACCAGCTCACGGCACTGAACCAGCTCGCGGCACTGAACCAGCTCGCGGCACTGAACCAGCTCGCGGCACTGAACCAGCTCACTGCACTGAACCAGCTCACTGCACTGAACCAGCTCACAGCACTGAACCAGTTCACTGCACTGAACCACATGCAGAGCATACACACTCTCCAGCACATCTAATATATAGCTACACACACACACACATAATTAATGTTGGAAATACACAAACTGTACATTATATCAGTGCACACTGTGCAACACACACTACGCACGCACGCACGCACGCACACACACACACACACACACACACACACACACACACACACACACACACACACACACACACACACACACACACAGTGACACTTCAGCATTGTCTACTCCTGCTGTGTGAAATGTGTAATATTAAACACCTGGCTTCAGTGCACACACAAATCGATAAAACTGTCAATGCAGAAGAGAGAGAAAGAGAGGAAAGAGAGAGAGAGAAAGAGGCATAATGTTCAGAGAAAGGGGCCTTTGTGATAGTTTTACATGTCAATGACCACAGGCAGAGAGAGTGAGCACTATGTCACGCTGCAGAGCTGAGCTCTCTCTCATCGCTTTCTATCCCTCCGATAAATCCCTCTACTCTTGCTTGTCCATCTTCTCTTTCATTCGCTTTCTTCAAGCCTCTGCGAATCCCAGACTTCAAGGGATGCCTGGATCTCCAGTAAGTCAGCCATAGCCCCATACCTCAATACTGTTTTACCCACCTAAACCCCTACCCTTGTACCTTGTAGAGTTGTACACCACAACCTCTGCAACATACCCCCATGTGAGGGTCCCCCCCCCCCACAGAAAGCCCCCCAGCCTGGGTCAGTACACACCTCGTAACTCCCTCCCTTCTTTGGTCCTGCGGACTCTGATCTTCAGCCTCCTGTCTGACTCCTGCAGGACAGGCCAGAAACAGTCCTCCGCCGGGGCTATGACCACGTCCAGAGGCATCGCCCTCAACACGCTCAACATACACGCGTTCTGGTGTGCTCAGATCTGGTGTACACTGACTGGACGTCCAGACCGGGGGAGTCCCCCAGGAATAAGTCGGCAGAACGGGTGAACAAACAAATCACTTCCCGAAAAAGGTCCAAAACTCGACACACCAAAGTCCCGAGTCGTCACTACTCACACTGGTGGTGTCTACTCAACTCAGACGGTCCCCAAGTCCAAGGAGCAGAACCTTAGTCCCAGAACTCAAGAGAATGGACGGAACCCGCTAACAGAAAGCAAGCTACTCCCAAACATCTGTAGATGTACTGTCCACAAGTTCCACAAGCCAGTTCTAGAACTCATTCAGATCAAAATCCACCCAGAATGAGATGTATCCTATAATATCTAACAAAGCCATAGAGGTCCAGCAGAATTTTGAGGAATAATTAAATAAATAACTATGGAGAAAACAAATGGTGGTCATGTATCTCTATCTCTCTCTGTCAGTCCTGTGCTGTATTGCCTGCAGTTTCTACAGTGTGTCTCTCCGTGCCTTCTCTCCGTGTGTGTGTGTGTGTGTGTGAGCCCACAGCCAGAAGAGCAGTACCCTATTGTTGTGCTGCTTCGCTCTCCCAGTCTCTCATTCGCTCACACTCCTCCCTCCTCCCTCTCTTCCTTTCCTCTGTATAGAGGATGACGTAGTTGTTCGCTCTTTCCTCTCGCTCTCGCTTGCCCGGGGAGGTGGGGGTGGGGGTGGGGGGGTGAATGAGCTCACTTGCCGTGAGCTAAGACTCTGACCCCCTCCTCTCCCTCCCCTCCTCCCTCACATGGTCCCTCCCTCAACCTCCCTTGCTCCCTCCTTCCCTCTCTTGTGGAGCCAGCGCTCTGTCATAGCTAATGTCTAAGGCATGTAACCACATTCCTTACTCACCAGACAAATATGTGGCTACCTCAGGGGCCTAGCGAGCTGGAGCAGAGAGAGACAGCAACTACTGCTCAATGGGTTTTAGCAAAATACACTGTGTCTCCGTGTGTTTAATTAAATAGTGTGTGATTTATAATGTGCAGTGTGTGTGCATACAACAAGTAGGAGATATCACTCCCTCTGAAACACATCACTCAATCTGCCTTAGCAACCCACACACTCAATGTGTGTGTGTGTGTGTGTATGTATATATAAATATATACACACACACACACACACACACACACTAACATTCGAAAGTTTGGGGTCACCTAGAAATGTCCTTGTTTTTGAAAGAAAAGCACAATTTTTGACCATTAAAATAACATCAAACTGATCAGACTTTACAGAAGCCTCACAAGTCCTCAACTGACAGCTTCATTAAATAGTACCCGCAAAACACCAGTCTCAATGTCAACAGTGAAGAGGCGACTCCGGGATGCTGGCTTTCTAGGCAGAGTTCCTCTGTCCAGTGTCTGTGTTCTTTTGCCCATCTTTTCTTTTTATTGGCTAGTCTGAGATATGGCTTTTTCTTTGCAACTCTGCCTAGAAGGCCAGCATCCTGGAGTAGCCTTTTCATTGTTGACGTTGAGACTGGTGTTTTGCGGGTACTATTTAACCAAGCTGCCAGTTGAGGACTTGTGAGGCGTCTGTTTCTCAAACTAGACACTCTAATGGACTTGTCCTCTTGCTCAGTTGTTCACCGGGGCCTCCCACTTCTCTTTCTATTCTGGTAAGAACCAGTTCGCGCTGTTCTGTGAAGTGGAGTAGTACACAGCATTGTACCAGATCTTCAGTTTCTTGGCAATTTCTCGCATGGAATAGCCTTCATTTCTCAGTACAAGAATAGACTGACGAGTTTCAGAAGAAAGTTATTTGTTTCTGGCCATTCTGAGCCTGTAATCGAACCCACAAATGCTGATGCTCCAGATACTCAACTAGTCTAAAGAAGGCCAGTTTTATTGCTTCTTTAATCAGGACAACAGTGTTCAGCTGTGCTAACATAATTGCAAAGGGGTTTTCTAATGATCAATTAGCCTTTTAAAATTATAAACTTGGATTAGCTAACACAACGTGCCATTGGAACACAGGAGTGATGGTTGCTGATAATGGGCCTCTGTACGTCTATGTAGATATTCATGAACAAATCTGCCGTTTCCAGCTACACTGTATTTCCGATTAATTTGATGTTATTTTAATGAAGACATTTTTTAAAAAAAAATCTTTCAAAAACAAGGATATTTCTAAGTGACCGCAAACTTTTGAACGGTAGTGTATATATACTGTATATACATACATATACAGTACTAGCCAAATGTTTGGACACACCTACTCATCCAATGGTTTTTCTTTATTTGACTATTTTCTACATTGTAGAATAATAGTGAATACATCAAAACTATGAAATAACACATTTGGAATCATGTAGTAAGCAGAAAAAGTGGTGAATCTTGAAAGTAGCCTCTCTTTGCCTTGATGACAGCTTTGCAAACTCTTGGCATTCGCTCAACCAGCTTCACCTGGAATGCTTTTTCCAACAGTCTTGAAGGAGTTCCCACATATGCTGAGAACTTGTTGGCTGCTTTTCCTTTACTCTGCGGTCCAACTCATCCCAAACCATCTCAATTGGTTTGAGGTCGGGTGATTGTGGAGGCCAGGTCATCTGATGCAGCACTCAATCACTCTCCTTCTTGGTCAAATAGCCCTTACGCAGCCTGGAGGTGTGTTGTGTCATTGTCCTGTTGAAAAACAAATGATAGTCCCACTAAGCCCAAACCAGATGGAATGGCAAATCACTGCAGATCTGCTAAGGCAGATTGAGTGATGTGTTTCAGAGGGAGTGATATCTCCTACTTGTTGTATGCACACACACTGCACATTATAAATCACACACTATTTAATTAAACACACAGAGACTAAAACATCACACCTCCTCCTCCATGCTTCACGGTGGGAACCACACATGCAGAGATCATCCGTTCACCTACCCTGTGTCTCACAAAGACACAAGCGGTTGGAACCAAAAATCTAGAATTTGGACTCATCAGACCAAAAGATAGATTTCCACCAGTCTAATGTCCATTGCTCTTGTTTCTTGGCCCAAGGAAGTCTCTTCTTATTATTGGTATCCTTTAGTAGTGGTTTCTTTGCAGAAATTTGACCATGAATGCCTAATTCATGTAGTCTCCTCTGAACAGTTGATGTTGAGATGTGTCTGTCACTTGAACTCTATGAAGCATTTATTTGGGCTACAATTTCTGAGGCTGGTAACACTAATGAACTTATCCTCTGCAGCAGAGGTAACTCTGGGTCTTCCTTTCCTGTGGCGGTCCTCATGAAAGCCAGTTTCATCATAGGACTTGATGCTTTTTGTGATTGCACTTGAAGAAATGTTCAAAGTTCCTGAAATTTTCCGGATTGACTAACCCACATGTCTTAAACTAATGATGGACTGTCGTTTCTCTTTGTTATTTGAGCTGTTCTTGCCATAATATAGACTTGGTCTTTTACCAAATAGGGCTATCTTCTGTATACCCCCCTACCTTGTCACAACACAACTGATAAACAAATGCATTTGTTTAACCCTTTTTTGTTACTACATGATTCCATATGTGTTATTTCATAGTTTTGATGTCTTCACTTATTATTCTACAATGTAGAAAATTGTAAAAATAAAGAAAAACCCTTGAATGAGTAGGTGTTCTAAAACTTTTGTCCAACATTTTTGCCACCATTGACGAAGATGATTATTATTTTATTTATAATATCAATGCTGAGCTATATTGTGTGCTACATTTATTTGGCAAATTATATTATTTTATACTAATACGATTGCTCAGATAAAAGGATTATGTTTAAAAAGAAATACAAATATTTAAAAAAGGTACAAAATTATTGGCACCCTTGTTTTCAATACTCCAGCACCCTCCCTTTGCAAGAATAACAACAATGAGCCTGTTTCTAAAATGTTTTATAAGATTGGAGAACACATTGGGATCTTGGGATGGGCAACTTTGATGGGGTGGGGGCCACAAAAGAATCTGAGGGGGCGCTCGGGGGTCTGTGTACCCAAATCCATACCCACACAGTTGCTGGCCTATTAGGGGCCCTAAGGTAAAATGTTGTTGCCCCCCCCCACTACCTTGCAAGCAAAACATTTTATCGGCCCCCCAGAAGTTTTAGAGTTCATATACTGCAATCCTACACAATTTGCCATGGGGTGTAGAGAAAATATTGCAGTTTTAAAGCAACTGATAATATGATATTCTACATATTTTGCCATGGGGCGGAGACAATGCTTTGCAATTGTAAAATTAATTTCATGCAATTCTAGTCATTTTACCATACGTGCAATTCTAGTCATTTACCATACGTTCGCAGTTTTGAATATGATATCTGTGAGAGCGTGTGTGTGTAACAAAATCAACGGGGGGGGGGCCCGGTCGGTAATTTAACCATGATTACTACAAGTTTAGTTCACTGGCTAGACTAATTTAACAATCTTAAAATTGTTAGCTAACATGAGCTAATTGAGTAACAGTCAGTGACTGAAAAAACAAGCGATAAACTGCTGATGCCAACCAAATTCTGAAATTGCACCTTGTGAATTCTACTATTCTAGATTAATCCACGGACCTACAAAAGGGGGGCCCAGTTGCCCATCCCTGTCTTAGCCATTCCTCCATACATAATCTTTCTAGATCTTTGATATCCCTTGTGTGTACTTATGGACTTACCTCTTCAATTCAATGCACAGGATTTCAATGGGGTTCAAGTCCGGAGACTGTGATGGCCATTGCAAATTGTAGATTTTGTGGTCAATTAGCACTTATTTTTTGCAGATTTTGATTTGTGCTTAGGGTTGTCTTGCTGGAAGATCCACTTCTGGCCAAGTGTCAGCCTCCTAGCAGAGGCAACCGGGTTTTGGGCAAAAATGTCCTGGTACTTAGTAAAGTTCACGATGCCGTTGACCTTAACAAGGGCCCCAGGAACAGTGGAAGCAAAATAACCAGCCCCATAACATCAAAGATCCACCACCATATTTTACAGTAGGTATGAGGTACTTTTCTGCATACGTTTCTGTTTTTCGACGACAAACCCACAACTGGTGTGCGTGGTCAAAGATCTTCATGTCATCTGACCATAGCACCGCCTGGAGTTTGCTAAACGGCATTGGCACTTGGATTGGAACCGGTGTTATGTTCATATGACATGAAAATAGAGCTCTTTGGCCACGCAGAGATCTCTCCCGATGTCTCATAAAACATTTTAGAAAAAGGCTGAGTGGCGTTATCCGGGTGCTGGAGTTTTGACCCCCCCCCCTCCCCCCCTCACCATGTGAGTGTGTGTGTTGAAAAGGGATGTTATAATTAAACAGCGTGGGTTTTAGAACGTCCATGCACTGAACAATTTGTATATGTCCTTAATTAGATAGTGTGTGGGTTGTGTATCACGTACGAGTGTTAAAAAGCTTAGTCTGAGTGTGGAATGTATCAAACGATGTGTGTGTGCTTCAGAGAATATTTACACGCATATGTGTGTGTGTTGCAGACATAGATTCAAATACTATTTATGGTATTTCAACTACTTTCAAATACATTTTAAAGTAAGTATTTCTATATATGTATTTTGAAAGCACAAGTAGTTGAGTATTAAATGTATTTGGAAATATATTTGGAAACTATTGGCAAGTATTTTAAAATACTCAAATACACAGTATTAAAAAAAAAAAGTAAATTACTTCCATGAATTTGAACCAGATCTGTTTGGTATTTGAAATAATGTATTTGGAAAAAGACTTCTGCAAATATTTTAAAACAGTGGGTTATGTATAGTATTTGAAAAAACTTCCAAATACTTCCAATAGAAACATTATTTGAGAAAACTCAAATACACAGAAAAAGTATTTAAATATAAAACGAAAGAGAACATGTTAACGTGTTTTGAATTACAGTATGATTACATCATCTTGTGTAAGTGTGTTGCCTGTATGCAAAGACAGAGATAATGGGTATATGCGTGCGTGATGAGTAATTGCTCCACATTTCCTGCTCTGGCCCTTATCTTAAGCGCTTGTGTTTGCACGCACACACCAGTAATAAGCCACAGTCAGAGCGATCTCAGAGCTTTACTTTTGCATCACAAACATTACCTTGATCATCAAGTTAAAGTTGACCTTAATCATACAATTCAAACCTATCCTCGGGGACCCCCAGACGTCTCAAATGGTTTTTGTAGCCCTTAACTTGCTCGCCTGATTCACCTAATCAAGGGCTTGATAAGGAATTGACAAGTTGAATCCGGTATGCTACTTCTGGGAAATATCAAATACATGGAACGGCTGTGGGAGGAGAGTAGCGGTTCGAAAATCCCTGATCTAGATGATCAAACTAACGCTGGCTGCTATCTGATTAGGTCTATCGGACAATTTTCTTGGATCACTATAACTATATCTATTTTGACAATTGGATTGCTCCCCTCTTCCACACGGAACCCCACTAATCTACCGACGGAAACGCACGAGGTGGCTAAAAACAGACCTCCATCCTCTGCCAGCTTGCTACCGATGGCCCGGCTAGCTGTCTGAATCGCCGTGAACCCCAACCAACCTCACTACTCACTAGACCCTTATGATCACTAGACTAAGCATGCCTCTCCTTAATGTCAATATGCCTGGTCCATTGCTATTCTGGTTCGTGTTTATTGGCTTATTTCACTGTAGAGCCTCTAGCCCTGCTCATTATACCTTATGCAACCTTTCAGTTCTACCACCCACACATGGGATGACATCACCTGGTTTCAATGATGTTTCTAGAGACAATATATCTCTCATCATCACTCAATGCCTAGGTTTATCCCCACTGTATTCACATCCTACCATACCTTTGTCTGTACATTATACATTGAAACTATTTTATCTCCCCCAGAAACCTCCTTTTACTCTGTTGATGACGTACTAGACGACCAATTCTCATAGCTTTTAGCCGTACACTTATCCTACTCCTCCTCTGTTCCTCTGGTGATGTAGAGGTGCATCCAGGACCTGCAGTGCCTAGCTCCACTCCTATTCCCCAGGCGCTCTCTTTTGATGACTTCTGTAACAGTAATAGCCTTGGGTTCATGCATGTTAACATTAGAAGCCTCCTCCCTAAGTTTGTTTTATTCACTGCTTTAGCACACTCTGCCAACCCGGATGTCCTAGCCGTGTCTGAATCCTGGCTTAGGAAGACCACCAAAAACTCTGAAATCTCCATCCCTAACTACAACATTTTCAGACAAGATAGAACGGCCAAAGGGGGCGGTGTTGCAATCTACTGCAGAGATAGCCTGCAGAGTTCTGTCCTACTATCCAGGTCTGTACCCAAACAATTTGAACTTCTACTTTTAAAAATCCAACTCTCTAAAAACAAGTCTCTCACCGTTGCCGCCTGCTATAGACCACCCTCTGCCCCCATCTGTGCCCTGGACACCATATGTGAACTGTTTGCTCCCCACTGTTCCTAGGCCGTCATTGAAAATAAGAATTTGTTCTTAACTGACTTGCCTAGTAAAATAAAGGTAAAATAAAAAAATAAAAATCTATCTTCAGACCTCGTGCTGCTAGGTGACCTAAACTGCAACATGATTAACACTCCAGCCACCCTACAATCTAAGCTTGATGCCCTCAATCTCACACAAATTATCAATGAACCTACCAGGTACAACCTCAAAGCCATAAACACAGGCACCCTCATAGATATCATCCTAACCAATTTGCCCTCTAAATACACCTCTGCTGTTTTCAACCAAGATCTCAGCGATCACTGCCTCATTGCCTGCATCCGTAATGGGTCAGCGGTCAAGCGACCTCCACTCATCACTGCCAAGCGCTCCCTGAAACACTTCAGCAAGCAGGCCTTTCTAATCAACCTGGCCGGGGTATCTTGGAAGGATATTGACCTCATCCCGTCAGTAGAGGATGCCTGGTTATTTAAAAAATGCCTTCCTTACCATCTTAAATAAGCATGCCCCATTCAAGAAATTTAGAACCAGGAACAGATATACAGTGGGGCAAAAAAGTATTTAGTCAGCCACCAATAGTGCAAGTTCTCCCACTTAAAAATATGAGAGAGGCCTGTAATTTTCATCATAGGTACACTTCAACTATGACAGACAAAATGAGGGAAAAAAATCCAGAAAATCACATTGTAGGATTTTTAATGAATTTATTTGCTAATTGTGGTGGAAAATAAGTATTTGGTCACCTACAAACAAGCAAGATTTCTGGCTCTCACAGACCTGTAACTTCTTCTTTAAGAGGCTCCTCTGTCCTCCACTCTTTACCTGAATTAATGCCACTTGTTTGAACTTGTTATCAGTATAAAAGACACCTGTCCACAATCTCAAACAGTCACACTCCAAACTCCACTATGGCCAAGACCAGGCCAAGGGCACCAGAAACAAAATTGTAGATCTGCACCAGGCTGGGAAGACTGAATCTGCAATAGGTAAGCTGCTTGGTTTGCAGAAATCAACTGTGGGAGCAATTAATAGGAAATGGAAGACATACAAGACAACTGATAATCTCCCTCGATCTGGGGCTCCACGTAAGATCTCACCCCGTGGGGTCAAAATGATCACAAGAACGGTGAGCAAAAATTCCAGAACCACACGGGGGGACCTAGTGAATGACCTGCAGAGAGCTGGGACCAAAGTAACAAAGCCTAACATCAGAAACACACTACGCCGCTAGGGACTCAAATCCTGCAGTGCCAGACGTGTCCCCCTGCTTAAGCCAGTACATGTCCAGGCCCGTCTGAAGTTTGCTAGAGAGCATTTGGATGATCCAGAAGAAGATTGGGAGAATGTCATATGGTCAGATCAAACCAAAATATAACTTTTTGGTAAAAACTCAACTCGTCGTGTTTGGAGGACAAAGAATGCTGAGTTGCATCCAAAGAACACCATACCTACTGTGAAGCATGGGGGTGGAAACATCATGCTTTGGGGCTGTTTTTCTGCAAAGGGACCAGGACGACTGATCAATGTAAAGGAAAGAATGAATGGGGCCATGTATCGTGAGATTTTGAGTGAAAACCTCCTTCCATCAGCAAGGGCATTGAAGATGAAACGTGGCTGGGTCTTTCAGCATGACAATGATCCCAAACACACCGCCCAGGCAACGAAGGAGTGGCTTCATAAGAAGCATTTCAAGGTCCTGGAGTGGCCTAGCCAGTCTCCAGATATCAAACCCATAGAAAATCTTTGGAGTTGAAAGTCCATGTTGCCCAACAACAGCCCCAAAACATCATTGCTCTAGAGGAGATCTGCATGGAGGAATGGGCCAAAATACCAGCAACAGTGTGTGAAAACCTTGAAGACTTACAGAAAACGTTTGACCTCTGTCATTGCCAACAAAGGGTATATAACAAAGTATTGAGATAAACTTTTGTTATTGACCAAATACTTAAGTTTCCACCATAATTTGAAAATAAATTCATTAAAAATCCTACAATGTGATTCTCTGGATTTTTTTCATCATTTTGTCTGGCATAGTTGAAGTGTACCTATGATGAAAATTACAGGCCTCTCTCATCTTTTTAAGTGGGAGAACTTGCACAGTTAGTGGCTGACTAAATACGTTTTTGCCCCACTGTAGCCCTTGGTTCTCTCCAGACCTGACTGCCCTTAACTAACACAAAACCATCCTATGGCGTTCTGCATTAGCATCGGACAGCCCCCGTGACATGCAACTTTTCAGGGAAGTTAGAAACCAATATACACAGGCAGTTAGAAAAGCCAAGGCTAGCTTTTTCAAGCAGAAATTTGCTTCCTGCAACACAAACTCAAAAAAGTTCTGGGACACTGTAAAGTCCATGGAGAATAAGAATACCTCCTCCCAGCTGCCCACTGCACTGAAGATAGGAAACTCTGTCACCACCGATAAATCCACAATAATTGAGAATTTCAATAAGCATTTTTCTACGGCTGGCCATGCTTTCCACCTGGCTACCCCTACCCCAGTCAACGGCACTGTACCCCCCACAGCAACTCGCCCAAGCCTTCCCCATTTCCCTTTCTCCCAAATCCAGTCAGCTGATGTTCTGAAAGAGCTGCAAAATCTGGACCCCTACTAATCAGCCGGGCTAGACAATCTGGACCCTTTCTTTCTAAAATTATCTGCCGAAATTGTTGCAACCCCTATTACTAGCCTGTTCAACCTCTCTTTCGTGTCTTCTGAGATTCCCAAAGATTGGAAAGCAGCTGCGGTCATCCCCCTCTTCAAAGGGGGACACACTCTTGACCCAAACTGCTAAAGACCTATATCTATCCTACCCTGCCTTTCTAAGGTCTTCGAAAGTCAACAAACAGAGTACCCATCATTTCGAATCCCACCGCACCTTCTCCGATATGCAATCTGGTTTCAGAGCTGGTCATGGGCTGGTCATGAGTGCACCTCAGCCACGCTCAAGGTCCTAAACGATAAGAAACAATACTGTGCAGCCGTATTCATTGACCGGGCCAAGGCTTTCGACTCTGTCAATCACCACATCCTCATCGGCAGACTCGATAGCCTTGGTTTCTCAAATTATTGCCTCACCTGGTTCACCAACTACTTCTCTGATAGATTTCAGTGTGTCAAATCGGAGGGCCTGTTGTCCGGGCCTCTGGCAGTCTCTATGGGGGTGCCACAGGGTTCAATTATTGGGCCGACTCTCTTCTCTGTATACAAAAATGATGTCACTCTTGCTGCTGGTGAGTCTCTGATCCACCTCTACGCAGACGACACCATTCTGTATACTTCTGGCCCTTCTTTGGACACTATGTTAACAACCCTCCAGATGAGCTTCAATGCCATACAACTCTCCTTCCGTGGCCTCCAACTGCTCTTAAATACAAGTAAAACTAAATGCATGCTCTTCAACCGATCGCTGCCTGCACCTGCCCGCCCATCCAGCATCACTACTCTGGACGGTTCTGACTTAGAATATGTGGACAACTACAAATACCTAGGTGTCTGGTTAGACTGTAAACTCTCCTTCCAGACTCATATCAAACATATCCAATCCAAAGTTATATCTAGAATTGGCTTCCTATTTCGCAACAAAGCTTCCTTCACTCATGCTGCCAAACATACCCTCGTAAAACTGACCATCCTACCAATCCTCGACTTCGGCGATGTCATTTACAAAATAGCCTCCAATACCCTACTCAATAAATTGGATGCAGTCTATCACAGTGCTATCCGTTTTGTCACCAAAGCCCCATATACTACCCACCACTGCAATCTGTACGCTCTCGTTGGCTGGCCCTCGCTTCATACTCGTCACCAAACCCACTGGCTCCAGGTCATCTACAAGACCCTGCTAGGTAAAGTCTCCCCTTATCTCAGCTCGCTGGTCACCATAGCAGCACCCACCTGCAGCACGCGCTCCAGAAAGTATATCTCTCTGGTCACCCCCAAAACCAATTCTTCCTTTGGCCGCCTCTCCATCCAGTTCTCTGCTGCCAATGACTGGAACGAACTACAAAAATCTCTGAAACTGGAAACCCTTATCTCCCTCACTAGCTTTAAGCACCAGCTGTCAGAGCAGCTCACATATTACTGTACCTGTGGATAGCCCATCTATAATTTAGCCCAAACAACTTCCTCTTCCCCTCCTGTATTTATTTATTTATTTTGCTCCTTTGCACCCCATTATTTCTATTTCTCCTTTGCAGATTCTTCCACTGCAAATCTACCATTCCAGTGTTTTACTTGCTATATTGTATTTACTTCGCCACCATGGCCTTTTTTTGTTGCCTTTACCTCCCTTATCTCACCTCATTTGCTCACATCGTATATATAGACTTATTTTCCTACTGTATTATTGACTGTATGTTTGTTTTTATGTTTTTTTACTCCATGTGTAACTCTGTGTTGTTGTATGTGTCGAGCTGCTTTGCTTTATCTTGGCCAGGTCGCAATTGTAAATGAGAACTTGTTCTCAACTAGCCTACCTGGTTAAATAAAGGTGAAATAAAAAAATAAAAAATAAAAATAAATAGTCTTCATGTAGGATCACAGAACTGTAAATATCCTACTATATTGCAGTGAAAATGGTTAACTGAATGAGCTACATAGTTCAGTTTCGTTTGTAGCCTGCTAATAGTTGAGGTTAGGATTGGGGCAGGTCAGACTGGTCCCAGATCTGCGATTAGAGTCCAGTTGTTCCTCAAGTGGCTGAGCTCACCTCATGCTATAAGGCTGTGAGTGAGTTAGTGAGTGACTACAGTGATAGAACTAGCAGTAGGTAAACATCTGTAGTCCACGTGGTGAGTGAGTTAGTGAGAGACTACAGTGATGGAACTAGCAGTAGGTAAACATCTGTAGTCCACGTGGTGAGTGAGTGAGTGAGTGAAGAACTAGGTCAATTGGAAACAGGCCATGCATCTTCTTGGAGAATTATCACTCATCACACTCACCCCCTCAATTACACGTACAGTTGAAGTCAGATGTTTACATACCTTATCCAAATAGATTTAAACTCAGTTTTTCCACAATTCCTGACATTTAATCCTAGTAAAAATGTCCTGTTAGGATCACCACTTTATTTTAAGAATGTGAAATGTCAGAATAATAGTAGAGGGTGATTTATTTCAGCTTTTATTTCTTTCATCACATTCCTAGTGGGTCAGAAGTTTATATACACTCAATTAGCATTTGGTAGCATTGCCTTTAAATTGTTCAACTTGGGTCAAACTTTTCGGGTAGCCTTCCACAAGCTTCCCACAATAAGTTGGGTGAATTTTGGCCCATTCCTCCTGACAGAGCTGGTGTAACTGAGTCAGGTTTGTAGACCTCCTTGCTCGTACACTTTTTCTCAGTTCTGCCCACAAATTTTCTATAGGATTGAGATCAGGGCTTTGTGATGGCCATTTTAATCAATTTCTCCACAACTTTGGAAGTATGCTTGGGGTCATTTGTCCATTTGGAAGACCCATTTGCGACCAAGCTTCAACTTCCTGACTGATGTCTTGAGATGTTGCTTCAATATATCCACATAATTTTCCTGCCATCTATTTTGTGAAGTGCACCAGTCCCTCCTGCAGCAAAGCACCTCCACAACATGATGCTGCCACCCCCGTGCTTCACGGTTAGGATGGTGTTCTTTGGCTTGCAAGCCTCCCCCTTTTTACTCCAAACATAACGATGGTCATTTAAAGGCACAGTCAATTTAGTGTATGTAAACTTCTGACCCACTGGAATTGTGATACAGTAAATTCTAAGTGAAAAAAATCTGTCTGTAAACAATTGTTGGAAAAATGACTTGTGTCATGCACAAAGTAGATGTCCTAACCGACTTGCCAAAACTATAGTATGTTAACAAGAAATTTGTGGAGTGCTTGAAAAAATCGTTTTAATGACTCCAACCTAAGTGTATGTAAACTTCCGACTTCAACTGTATCTATCCAACCATCTGGAAATGATATCAAACTCAGTTGGTATCATAGGTGGCACTCCCTATTGGCCATCTAGTGTCACTTTTGTCACCAACACTAACTCACCAGCCACCAACTTAGTGTCCATTACGTTCATGTACATTTCTTTGAGCAGCAAACTAAGTGATCCTCAGTAGATTAACATAAATATTTTTTGTCCTCTCTCCCTTTCTCCTCCCCTTACCCACTCCCCCCTCCTCTGCACCCCCCAGCAGGGTAACAAGACCCAGAATAGCAGGTGTTTAATTAGGGGATTGCAGGCAGGGTGCTAAAAACGCCAGGGAATTGCTTTTATTTACTGCACACGTGTGTGTGCCTGCCTGGCCATAAATAGGTGTGCTGGTCACTCTGTCCCCAACCCCCACTCCCCAAGCCAGACCAGCTAGGACTGGGCTTTTATGGGAGAGGGCCTGTTACTGGGACAACACCACAAAGTTTATACACACAGAGAGAGAGAGCGAGATGGAGACGAGAGAAATAGATAGAAGAGGAGTAAAGGCCTTATGGGAACATAGAGACCAATAACATACAAATAAACATCAGGAGCGCTTTTGAAAGCGTGTTACTTCCACCAATGCGTTGAAAATGTCTGTTGAACCCAAAAAATTGTATTTTCAACATCTTTTCCATGCCTTGGGCTCATAGGGATATTGTTTCTTGGTGGTTGAGTGAACATAACCAGGGACCGATAAAGACAAATCTCCTGGCAGTTGTAACAAACATGGTGTTGTTCCTTTAGTGGATCACAATCTACATAACCCACAACACCCTGCTACAGTATTTCCAACAATGCAATGCAAAGGTATATTTCCCTCTGTTTGTTATTGGCTGAGTGAGGGTTTCCTTCCTCTTCTAGTTAGGCCTTAGTGAGCAGAGAGAGGAGAGCAGAGCTATGACCTGTTCCTCATGCCATGAAGTTTGTTAGGTTGTGTTAGCACAGCAGGGCTAGGATAGATTGCCGGCTAACGAGCTGCACCACCTGCCTGCCTGTCTCACACCCACAGCCCACACACTTGACAGGGAAGGCAGGGAGGGAGGGGCAATAGAGTACAGTACATTTAGGGCTCGTACAGACAGAGACAGATCAAATTGTGCATGAAGGACACACAAATCTCTCTCTCAAAAGTTGCAACTTCTAACGCTCCTAAAAGTATGTTTGAACAGGGTTGAAAGTCTGAAAGGATATGCTTTCTATGAGAAAGCACGCAGTGGCAAAACACGATGCGTAACTTACTTACAGCAACAAGTTCAACAGTCAAAATACATAACCTATAACCGACGTGCAAGTTCTGTGAACGTGAATATAGTGTGCCTGTTTACTATTATGTGCTCTCTCTCTCTCTCTCTCTCTCTCTCTTGTCTCTCTCTCCTGTCTCTCTCTCCTGTCTCTCCACAGGATCATCTGTCAGGATACCAGCGGAAAGAGACATCACCTCCAGGCCAGACTACACAACAGGAGGCAGGCGTCCACAACAGGAGGTGTGTGTGTGCAGATATCAGGGGAAAGCGCCATCGCCTCAGGGTAGACTACAGAACAGGAGGGGGGGGGTAGGTTAATGAAGGTTAATGAAGTGTGTGTGTGTGTGTGTTGATAGGGCTGGTTGTCAGGGGATCAGTAATAGGGCTGCTCCATCAGTGACGTAATGCCAAACAGGAGAACAGAACACAGCTGCCATGCCTGGGGGGTGAGGTAGTCACTGGGGGAGAGAGAGGGGAGGAGGGAGAGGGATATATGGGGGAGGAGAGATGGTGAGGTACCATGAGGATAAGGGAGAGATAGAGGGGCGAGAGGGGGAGGGTTGGTGAGGTAGTCCTCCATAGAGGGGGTCGGTATACTGGAGGTAGTAGGACAGTAATCCGTGTGTGTGTGTCTCTGTGTGTGCAATACTAAGACAGTAACCCTGGGGTGTTGGGATGCACTCTGGTGGTTAAGTTGTGTTCTAGGATGAGTCTGCTTGATTGATGCTAGACCCCCTCCCCTTCTAATCTACCCCCCATGAAATGGACCTTGGAAGCAGACTGCACAAATATACAGACGTGAACTCCATCAATCATGGGCAAGGGAGGATGAATCACACACACACACACACACACACACACACACACACACACACACACACACACACACACACACAGGGGTAGGGAAAGCCATCACACACTCTGTTGGGGGCCAGTCAGGACCATACTGCCTTTCATCAGCCAGATGAGCTCCTTCAAAATCCCAGTGTGAGGTGTTCACTGTGTATGTGCCGTATGTTTGCATTTTGTGTTTATCCCCATTAGAGTTTGTGGATGGGGGAAGGTTTGTGTGTGTGTGTGTGTGTGTGTGTGTGTGTGTGTGTGTGTGTGTGTGTGTGTGTGTGTATGTCTGTATGCTTACCATATGATAATTGGGGATGGGTTAACGGCCAGATCACCCGTGATACAAGTCAGTATTTGACGTTCATCCATGTCTGAGGACATCGGGAGATGATGTGGAACCCGGCCACTAGGGGCAACAGTGAGCTCTGTTACCTTCAAGTAAGTTTCAGGGATGGCAGATGTGCATAAGCATCCATGTTCAAATCCAGCCATAGAAAGTTTTTATTATAGAATTTTGTTTTAATACTTTCCCAAACCTTAACCATTTGGAGTTAATGCCTAACCTTAACATTTCTGAGTTAATGCCTAAACGTAACCCAAATCTCTCGTGCCAAAAATTTGACGTCTGAGAAACAAGGATGAACGTCTCATTCTGACGTGAGACTGTGAGAACTTGTTGTGGTTAAATGGTTTACGTCGCTGTGTGTGTGTGTGTGTGTGTGGCTCAGGTCTGATTTCCCTAGAGGAGATTGGCTATCAGGGTGGGTGTGCTCTAGCATAACGGATATGGTTTATTCATTATAATGCTCATAGGAAGCTGTAAGACACTGGTCACTAGGGGAGAGAGGCAGAGGTTGATCTAATGTAAATATTAATTAGCATTTCTACGATGGCAAATATTGATTCAATGGATTATGGAAATACGGCTTAACGGTTGTGGTCCGCATATGGAAATAAGACTCTTTCTTTATGCTTTTCTCTTTCTCTGACAGTGTTCTTTAAGTTTACGACCTCGCTGACTATGCCAGATGGAGGGATGTCTGCACACACACCAATGAGTGTGCTGACATGGTCGGGATAGACTTGGGCTGAAGCCAGGTCAGACTAGTGTTAATTAGCTCCTATCAACGCTGCAGGCAGCTGACAGACAAAGAGGTCCCAGAACAGAACTTACTGTGCTACAGGCCACACAGGCCCTTCTGCTCCTCTAGTTAGTTAGATAATCTATCATGAAAACCCTTTTCTTTCTCTCTCTCTATCTATCATTTCCTGATCAGGAAATTATGTCACAGCACACCCAGTCCCTTGAGATAAAGGAACGAACTGACAGAAAAACAAAACATTGAATACATTGGAATACATTGAACCTCAAATTGTAGCCAATTTATGCTGGTAGTAATTCCTAAAACTTGCCAACTAATGTTGCTATTTTCCTAGCAAGTTTTGTCTGAAAAAGGTTTAAGAATATGCAAACCATTTGAGTCCTTTCAACTGACACAATATGCACTAAGATACATGTCTGGATAAAGTCATGTCATAGAAACATCTATATACAGTATAAACATGTATCCCCAGGAGGGCTGTGTTTTGGGTGGAGATGAAGACAGTGGCCATCCCTGTGCCCTGGGTTTAGGGTGTGCTTTCCTGTCATGGCAGCCCCTATAGAGACAGAACGGCATTTGGCTCTGGTTGTTCTAATACTCCGGTCACATCCACCCAGTAGTGAGTGACATTATTAGCAGAGTGCCCTGACAGAGAACAATGGAGCCAGAGGTGACGCAAGGCTCAGAGGAACCAGCCATGCTGTCCACATAGACATCAATACATCTACATAGAGGATCTCTTAGGAGTCGGACCTCTATGGCCCTGACACACACACACACGGCATCTCCCTCTCCCACTGTGGGGGACCCTAATGTCACTTCGCCACATCTGAAACAGAAAGTGGTTGCACAACCCTTACGGAAAGAAATACATTTCAAATCTATTTTTAGATTGTAAAACAAAATAGGACACGTGAAATATTTAAAATGAGCCAAATCAATGTCCACTGAACAAATATATAAACGCTACATGCAGTAACAGCTCATAAGGAAATCAGTCAATTGAAATAAATTCATTAGGCCCTACTCTATGGATTTTGCATGACTAGGAAAACAGATATGCATCTGTTGCTCACAGATCCTTAAAAAAAGATATGGATGTGGATCAGAAAACCAGTCAGTATCTGGTGTGACCACCATTTGCCTCATGCAGCGCAACACATCTCCTTCACATAGAGTTGGTCAGGCTGTTTCTTGTATTTATTATGGTCCCCATTAGCTGCTGCCAAGGTAGTAGCTAATCTCCCTGGGGTCCAGCAAAATAAAGGCAGTTTGATTGTGGCCTGTGGAATGTTGTCCCACTCCTCTTGCTGTATATTGGCGAGAACTGGAACAAGCTGTCGTACACGTTGACCCAGAGCATCCCAAACATGCTCAACGGGTGTCTGGTGAGAATGCAGGCCATGGAAAAACGGGGACATTTTCAGCTTCCACGAATTGTGTACAGATTCTTGCAAAATGTGGCCGTGCGTTATCATGCTGAAACATGAGGTAATGGTGGTGGATGAATGGCTCAATAATGGGCCTCAGGATATCGACACAGTATCTCTGTGCATTCAAATTGCCATGAAGAAAACGCAATTGTGCTCGTTGTCCGTAGCTTATGCCTGCCCATACCATAACCCCACTGCCACCATTGGGCACTCTGTTCACAACACTGACATCAGCAAACTGATTGCACAAACTACATTATTAGGCTGTTTAGCTAATTTGCTCTGACTCAGCTAACTAGCGATTAGCAATAGCGGATAACACGATATAGGCCCAACTTGTTAACCCAAGACACACTAGCCGTTTGCAGACGTAAGAAACCCAAACTAATAGTGTAATTATAGAACACTAGTGGATTTACATTAAGAAGCAAAGTGACAACAACATCGCTGTCATCAACATTGTTGCACGTGCTGCATTGACCATGCAGACTGAATGCGAGTGTCTCGTGGTCGAGGAAAAACCAATGTGCTCCTTGAGTGACAGGTGGCGGGGCTAGGTCAGTGTGGAGAGCGGCATGGAGAGAGAGCAGAGAGAGATGACTCAAGTAGCGGAGTAAACTATAAAAATGGACGTTAGACACAGCGTATCACATTTAACAAACCAAACATTCAAATACCGTTATAGAAGTTAAAGTAAAAAGCCAAATTGGTACGTGCATCAATAACGGTATATCGTAAAAGATGGTATACCGCCCAGCCCTACGCTCGCCTACACAACTCCATATACGCTGTCTGCCATCTGCCCGGTACAATTGAAACCAGGATTAATCCGTGAAGAGCACACTTCTTCAGCGTGCCAGTGGCCATTGAAGGTGAGCATTTGCCCACTGAAGTCAGTTATGACTGTGAACTGAGGTCAGGTCAAGACCCTGGTGAGGACAACGAGCATGCAGATGAGCTTCCCTGAGATGGTTTCTGACAGTTTGTGAAGGCATTTTTCAGTTGTGCAAACCCACAGTTTCATCAGCTGTCTGGGTGGCTGGTCTCAGATGATACTGCAGGTGAAGAAGCCAGATGTGGAGGTCCTGGGCTGGCGTGGGTACACGTGTCTGCATGTGAGACCGGTTGGACGTACTGCCAAATTCTCCAAAATTAAGTTGGAGGCGGCTTATGGTAGAGAAATGAACATTCAGATCTCTGGTAACAGCTCTGGTTCTGGTAGACATTCCTGCAGTCAGCATGTCAATTGCACTCTATGTCAAAACTGTGGCATTGGGTTGTGTTAAAAAACTGCATATTTTAGACTGGCCGTTTATTGTCCCCAGCACAAGGTGAACCTGTGTAATGATCATGCTGTTTAATCAGCTTCTTGATATGCCACACCTGTCAGGTGGATGGATTACATTGGCAAAGGAGAAATGCTCATTAACAGGGATCTGAACAAATTTGTGCACAACATCTTAGAGAAATAAGCTTTTGTGCTTATGGAAAACGTCTGCGAAAATGTCTCTTCTCGGCAGAGTTGCAAAGAAAAAGCCATATCTCCGACTGGCCAATAAAAATAAAAGATTAAGATGGGCAAAAGAACAGACACTGGACAGAGGAACTCTGCCTAGAAGGCCAGCATCCCGAAGTTGCCTATTCACTGTTGATGTTGAGACTGGTGTTTTGCCGGTACTATTTAATGAAGCTGCCAGTTGAGGACTTGTTTAAAAAATAATTATTTCACCTTTATTTAACCAGGTAGGCTAATTGAGAACAAGTTCTCATTTACAACTGCGACTTGGCCAAGATAAAGCAAAGCAGTGCAACACAAACAACAACACAGAGTTACACATGGAATAAACAAACATACAGTCAATGATACAATAGAAAAAGTCTATATACAGTGTGTGCAAATGAGGTAGGATAAGGGAGGTGAGGCAATAAATAGGCCATAGTGGCGAAATAATTACAGTATAGCAATTCAACACTGGAGTGATAGATGTGCAGAAGATGAGTGTGCAAGTAGAGATACTGGGGTGCAAAGGAGCAAAATAAATAAAATAAATAACAGTATGGGGAAGAGGTAGTTGGATAGGCTATTTACAGATGGGCAATGTACAAGTGCAGTGATCTGTGAGCTGCTCTGACAGCTAGTGCTTAAAGTTAGTGAGGGAGATATGAGTCTCCTGCTTCAGTGATTTTTGCAGTTCGTTCCAGTCATTGGCAGCAGAGAACTGGAAGGAAAGGCGGCCAAAGGAGGAATTGGCTTTGGGGGTGACCAGTGAAATATACCTGCTGGAGCGCGTGCTACGGGTAGTGCTGCTATTGTGACCAGTGAGCTGAGATACGGCGTGGCTTTACCTAGCAAAGACTTATAGATGACCTGGAGCCAGTGGGTTTGGCGGCGAAAATGAACTGAAGGCCAGCAAACGAGAGCATGCAGGTCGCAGTGGTGGGTAGTGTATGTGGCTTTGGTGACAAAATGGATGGCACTGTGATAGACTGCATCCAATTTGCTGAGTAGTGTTGAAGGCTATTTTGTAAATGACATCGCCGAAGTCAAGGATAGGTAGGATAGTCAGTTTTACAAGGGTGTTTGGCAGCATGAGTGAAGGAGGCTTTGTTGCGAAATAGGAAGCCGATATTAGATTTAATTTTGGATTGGAGATGCTTTATGTGAGTCTGGAAGGAGAGTTTACAGTCTAACCAGACACCTAGTTATTTGTAGTTGTCCACATATTCTGAGTCAGAACCGTCCAGAGTAGTGATGCTGGACGGGCGGGCAGGTGTGGGCAGCGGTTGAAGAGCATGCATTTAGTTTTACTTGCATTTAAGAGCAGTTGGAGGCCACGGAAGGAGAGTTGTATGGCATTGAAGCTCGTCTGGAGGTTAGTTAACACCGTGTCCAAAGAAGGGTCAGAAGTATACAGAATGGTGTCGTCTGCGTAGAGGTGGATCAGAGAATCACCAGCAGCAAGAGCGACATCACTGATGTATACAGAGAAAAGAGTCGGACCGAGGGTTGAACCCTGTGGCACCCCCATAGAGACTTGTGAGGCGTCTGTTTCTCAAACTAGACACTCTAATGGACTTATCCTCTTGCTCAGTTGTGCACCGGGGCCTCCCACTCCTCTTTCTATTCTGGTTAGAGCCAGTTTGCACTGTTCTGTGATGGGAGCAGTACACAGCGTTGTACGAAATCTTCAGTTTCTTGGCCATTTTTCGCATGGAATAGCCTTCATTTCTCAGAACAAGCATAGACTGATGAGTTTCAGAAGAAAGTTCTTTGTTTCTGGCCATTCTGAGCCTGTAATCGAACCCACAACTGCTGATGCTCCAGATACTCAACTAGTCTAAAGAAGGTCAGTTTTATTACTTCTTTAATCAGGACAACAGTTTTCAGCTGTGCTAACATAATTGCAAAGGGGTTTTCTAATGATCAATTAGCCTTTTAAAATGATAAACTTGGATGAGCTAACACAACGTGACATTGGAACACAGGAGTGATGGTTGCTGATAATGGGCCTCTGTACGCCTATGTAGATATTCCATTAAATAAATCATCCGTTTCCAGCTACAATAGTCATTTACAACATTAACAATGTCTACACTGTATTTCTGATCAATTTGATGTTATTTTAATGGACAAAAAAAAGGCCTTTCTTTCAAAAACAAGGACATTTCTAAGTGACCCCAAACTTTTGAACGGTTAGTGTGTATATATATATATATATGTATACTCAAATATATATACTGTACACACACACACACACACACACACACACACACACAGTATATGTAAAATGTACATCACAATATATGCTAAATGCATTGGAAGATGTATTTAATGTGTTTCAAAATACATTCTGAAATACATAATGTATTTTAACATGTATTTATCAATATATTTGGTTCATATATTTTCAAATGTATTTGTAAATGTCTAGTGAAATGCAGTATATTACATTTGATTGTAATTGTAAGAAATATCTGATTACATGACAATGTAAAACCTGGTCTCAGCATATAGGAAAAGGTGTCATGCCAATTAATTTGTTATGTTGTACTCTGCTTATAAAGATTAAGCTTGAACACTGCCAGTTCAGTAGTGTTAATGAGACTGCCATACAGTACCCGTCAAAAGTTTGGACACACCTACTCATTCAAGGGTTTTTCTATATTTGTATGATTTTCTACATTGTAGAATAATAGTGAAGACATCAAACCTATGAAATAACACATATGGAATTATGTAGTAACCAAAAAAGTGTTAGAGAAATAAAAATATATATCATATTTGAGATTCTTGAAAGTAGCCACCCTTTGCCTTGATGACAGCTTTGCACACTCTTGGCATTCTCTCAACCAGCTTCATGAGGAATGCTTTTCCAACAGTCTTGAAGGAGTTCCCACATATGCTAAGCACTCCTCTTCCTTCACTCCACGGTCCCTCCCAAACCATCCCAAACCATCTCAATTGGGATGTGGTAAGGTGATTGTGGAGGCCAGGTCATCTGATGCAGCACTCCATCACTCTCCTTTTTGGTCAAATAGCCATTACACAGCCTGGAGGTGTGTTTTGGATCATTGGAGGTGTGTTTTGGATCAAGGCAACCCTGTTAATTTAAATGCATTCCAGGTGACTACCTCACGAAGCTGGTTGAGAGAATGCCAAGAGTGTGCAAAGCTGTCGTCAAGGCAAAGGGTGGCTACTTTGACACTTTTTTGGTTACTACATGATTCCATATGTGTTATTTTATAGTTTATGTCTTCCCCATTAATCTACAGTGTAGAAAATAGTTTTAAAAAACTTTTTAAAAACTGGAATGCGTTGGTGTGTCTAAACTTTTGACTGGTACTGGTAGTACAAGTAATACTAAAGAGCTCCATTGTTATCAGTCACCATTTCATTACAATATGATTTTAGGTGAAGAGCCACTTACTGTTGTATTTTTTTTTCTCTCTTGAGATTGGAAAACATGCTTATCATGAAATGTAACATTTATGAACATTTATGACAGAATGTTAATATTACGTGAAATAAAAAGTTATAAAAAAATAAAATTAAAAAAAAGTTTCATGACATGATATCACCGTCAAAGTTTTGGGCTTGGTTGCCAAACAAATCATCTCCATTGATCAATACGTAAAGAGTGCGCGTGTTTTTTGTGTGTACTGTATATGTGAGTTTGGGTATGGTTATGTCTACTGTGTGTGTGTGTGTGTGTGTGTGTGTGTGTGTGTGTGTGTGTGTGTGTGTGTGTGTGAGAGAGACAAAGAGAAAGGAGGAGGGGTATGAGGAATGATGACGAACTGCAGCATTCCTCACCAGGGTCCTTGGGCTTGACAGGAACTCCAAATTTAGCCTGCTGTTTCCGCGGTGATGGAAAATCTCCCGCCTTTATCAGGAAACCGAATTCCAGGAGGGTCAACGGGAGTGTGTGTATTTAGCATGTATTTACAATACCAGTTCCTCGTGTGTGTGTGTGTGTGTGTATGTGTGGGCTATATACTTACAGTACTCTATGAATGAACTAGTGAGTTACAATCCTTTCTACATGCCCCACATCTTTTTTGGCCAAGACACTCATCTCCGTATGGTGTAAATCCATATGCTCTCTCGTCTCTCGTACAGTATGCCGCTACTCTGACTCACTCTGGCATGCACCAGTTCTGGGAAGACAAGCTTGAAATCATCCCCACCATGGATGAAGTGTGTTCCAGATGGGACCAAAACGATCCGCTGGCTACTGCATAAACACCATGGCAACCACCCAAGTAAATAAGGAAGGGGTTTTGGTGGCATGCCAGAGATAAAGTGGATCAAAGTCAGGCATGAGGGCAAACAGGAATCCGCCATTGTTCTATGGAATGACGCAGTCGCGACTAAAGTGGTAGAGAATGAATGGAATCTAATGGACCCGGGCCAGGCCAAGGTAGAACAGGGCTAGATGTTCATCTAGCCTCATTCTGCTACTGTTATTTTCCACTGAAGATGCACGCCAACCCCGACGTGAACATCGCCTGGCCTAGACCACTGTCCATGTTTTAGAGTGTATAGCAGTCTGTTCAACAGTGGCATGTCTAAATCACATTGTCACATGGCTGTTGAAGCAAAGTGCGAAGAAACAGACTGTGAGCGGGAAGGCGGGTGCCCGTAAAGGGTTTATGTGTCCAAGTGTGTGACCGCCGTGTTTGTTCATGTGTATGCATCTAATGTAAAGCATGCGTGCCTACTGCCCGTTGCTCTGTGTCTACGTGTGTCTCCCTGTGCGTGGCCCCTTTAAGCCAGTGGGGGTGTGAGGAAGAGGGGGAAGAGGGAGAGCAGGAACACAGCTAGACCATTTCACGCTGGAAACATTTGGCAGCAGCAGACACACACACGCGCTGGCCTGCATGTTTTCATGCTGCAGTTTTGAGGGGGAAAAGGGAAGATGACATCAAGCTCATCATGTGAGGCCAGGAAGACGGGGGATGATGAGAACACTGGCAGAAACACAACACTGTTACATAAAACGTACAGGGTACGGTTCGGGAAAACCAGGACCTCTGGGGTGTGTGTGTGCACACAGGCGAGTATTTGTGCCCTTGCATTGTATGTCAACTACTGTGTCTGTCTTTGTGACTGTTTGTAGCCATAGAGTATGCAACTCATGTACGCAAGTCTGTCATTGTGTAAGGTATTCAAGAGAGGTGATGTCATTGGCATTCTTACAGGTCATCGGTTTGACCTTTCCGCTCCTCGGGCAGGGGCTGACTGGGGCGGGGTCAGGTGTGTCTGTGTGTGTGTGTGTGTGTCTACGGGCCAGGGGTGAGAGTACACAGGCCACTGGCGCCAGATGTGACGACCGCAGGAGTCTGAAGAGAAATATTGGAAGGAGGAGCGGATGAAGGTAAGAGAGGAAGGGAGGAAAGGGGAGGTGGAGGAGAGTGAGCGGGTAGGAGAGGTATAAGAGGAGGGGATCATTAGAGTAGAGGAAAAGGGGAGCTAAGAGAGGAGGAGAGGGAAAGACACAGAGAGACAGAGAAAGGGGGAGGGAAGAGAGGGAGCAGGGGAGAGGGAGAAGGTCATTGAGTATAATGTGCCAGACCTCCCTCGGGGAAGGTGAGCTCACCTCTTAATGGCACCACTGGCTCCTTCTCAATGAAATCATTGATCTGCCAAGAGTCCCCGGTACGTAATGGATACGGAGCAGATAGGAAGCGAGGGAGGGTGGAGGGGTGAATGGGAAGAAGGGGAAGGAGAGCTGGATGAGAGGGGTGAGGGAAAGAGAGAGAGAGAGAGAGAAAAAAAAGGGCAGGACCATGACCCGTGGCAGCCAACCATCAGATCACTGTGACCTCAATGACCTCAACTGTGACCAATCAAAATACAGCGGTCAACATAAACAATCCAATCCCATACGTCCATTTCAGGCCACACACACATCCAATCGCTGTTCAGCTTGGTACTCCATAATGTAGTGAGTGTGTTAGAGAACATTTAAAATGTCTACGCAATTCAATAGCAAATTATGCGCCAAATGGAAATATGCTCAATGTATTACAGGGGAGCTAAGAGTGGCTTTCCACATTAAAAATACTTTCTACTCAGAGTCTGAGCAGTTGATGCTAGTAAAATGGTCTGGGATTATTATTTGGCTATTGCTTCCGATTGGCTCAGTGGGTTAGAGCACTGCCCATGGAACACCAGGGTCGTGGGTTCGAATCCCACATAAGCCATGTGCTGAATAGAAATGCTCAGATTTGGCCACATTATTCTGCTCCTCAGGCCGTGCATAGCCACAGAGATTACCACCCAGTACTGGGAACGACAGAGAAACATAAAGCCTTCATTCTGAGAAGGCTCAGGCAGGTCATGCTACAGTCCGACATTAAAAATGACGTCTACACACAGACCGTCATTCATCAGGATGGAAGGAGGTGAATTACCTCACCTCCTCAATAGGTCTGTCTAACCAACACATACATGCACACACACAGACCTCCTTATGTAGTGCATTGGAATGTCTCTGAACGGCTGCATTGTGAGAGTCTGCCTCCCACGATTACCTCACTTCCTCAGCGTCTCTCTCACACACACACACACACACACACACACACACACACACAGGGGCCGCCGCCCAGTTGTATAACAGCACAACTGGATTGACCTTTGTACTGTAGACTGTGCAGTTACACCCAAACCTGATCTCATCAAAGCCTAGAGGCCCCCACACTGCGGCTTCTGTGTGTGTAAGCGGTATCTTTCATTACCTAATATCTGGCACAAAATGCCTGCTGTGTATCCCTGATGTCGGTGCTACCAAAGATTCTCTATTATATTGACAAGATAGTCAAGTGATCGCTCTAACAATGGAAATACATGTCCTTAAAGATGGAAGGAAGATGGGACCACTCTAGCCAATGAGAGGGCAGATACACAACTGAACAACAGGGCATAGAGATATATAGAATACTTATCTTTGTATCTGTGCCGTTATAGCATCTGTGAAACCATTTTAAAGTAGTCAATTTTCTACTTCTTCATTGGCTGCTTGCTCCCAACTTTTCCAAAGTTGTAGAAATGCCATGTGCGTCCACTTGTATGAGTGCATTCAAACCAACTCACGAAACCAATGCGAAAATGTATATTCGTTCAAATAAGCCTCACGAAGTAAATAAGCAAAAATATATATTGGGGACCAAATTCGACAGTAGTTGACCTCCATACAGTTCGTGGGCTTATATTCGTGGCCAGATTTTGGGCAGAGTAAAGCCTCTCGTTTCGCCACTTCCTCTCTGGTGATACACATTGGTGGATGTGGAGTAATGATCACACACAATGTAAAGCGCTTTGGATGGATCTGGCATGCAGCACACAGATTCAATGATCACAATCTATTTTCCATTCCATCCTCGTCGCCAGTGTAGGGCATCTAGGCACCTGCTCTCTCTCACTCGCTTTACAGATCTCTCTCTCTCTCTGTCGGTCTCTGTGTCTGTGTGTGTGTGCGCATGCGTGTGGCCCAATGGTATGTAGCTTTAGTAATCCCGAAGGGAAAAAAACACTGGCAGATGGCACTAGGAGAGATTAGGAACAGTCACTGCACATCTGTAGACCGCACACACACACGCACACACACACACACACACACACACACACACACACACACACACACACACACACACACACACACACACACACACACACACCTGCATCTCTCTTTACCTTTCTCTCTCTCCGTACCTATACGTCTACCTCTCTCTCTCCGTCCTCTCCCTTCCTTACCCACTCTCCACATCTGCAGAGCTTGCACACCTGACAGCTGGACCTCTGCCTCGTTCTCTCGCCATTCTCTCCTGTTCTCGCTCTCTCTTCACACACACATCTCCAGAGGGTGCATTTCTCAACACTTACATCTCTACCTTTCTCTTTCCTCGATCGTTTAATCTCTCGTTGCGCATACAAACACCCCCCTCTCATAACAACATCAGGATAAGAGCTATGCTCCAGTGCACTCTGTTCTCAGTATAGCCAACGTGAGAAACAAACAAGCTGGGGACCTCAACCCCCTGGGGACTGGACTGGCTCTGGCTGGGCTGTGTATGTGTGTCTGGCACTGCCTGCGTTCTACTGATGCTAAGCTTTCCTCTCTCAAGCATGGTTCTCACACACTCGAGAGCACGCACACACACACACACACACGCACACACACACACACACACACACTTGAAACACAAATACTGTGAAGAGTCATCTGGCCATACACGTAATCTTCTTAGTGAGTAAAAAACAACCCTATGGGGACTGGACCTCACATGACACTCGTGACATCATCCGCAACATAGGGAAGGAAGCACTTACAGCATAGAGTAGATCCATTGATTGATTTGACTTCTACGTCTGCACTTAAAGCACCATTCGCGGTTTCCCGCCCTCCCAAACACCACCTCCTATGGGCTCCATAAAGTCCCTGTTATGAACTATTCTGTTATGACAAGCCTGAGTAGGGCCTCAGAATGTATTAAAAGAGCATTACCATTTGGTGTTTTGGCGGCATCAACACTATAGCACAGGCTACTTCTGGATGTGTGTGTGTGTGGGTTTTGCGTATCTCTGTGTGTGTGTGTTTAGCAGCACGCGTGTGTGTTCTAATCCTTCATTTAGCATGCCTGTGTGTACATAACCGTTTAGGCAGTAAATCCTCTCTCCCCCAGACAGCGAGACCAAGCTGCTGTAATTATTCCTGTATTCACTCTGTCTATCCCATTTAAGGCTTCTTTTCATCCCTCTATCCTAGCCTCCCCTCCTCCGCTTCTCTCCCTCCCTCCATCCTCTCCTCTTGATGCTCGGAGCACTTGTGCATAGCTGTGCGTGCATGTGTGTGAGTCGAGAGGGCCACACCAAGCAGTCGGCTTAGATCATGATGTCATCGGCGCTGTTAATGACGGGGGGGACGGGGGGGGCAGGGAATTGTATGGGAGGAGGGAAGTGAGGAAAAAATGGAAAGAAATGGGGTTGAGGAGGGGTGATTCCCCGGGTATTCTGAGCCAATTAAACTACAAGAACTGCTAAATGAACAGGACGGTGAAAATACATGAACTTTGTTAACTGAAGGTCTGAAGAAACAGAATGAAGTGGAAAACGGGCAGAAACACATGCGTGACCAGATGCTCGAGCCAATGCCATAAGACGTGTGACCAGATTGACTTTTGACCCGGGCACATCCTGCCGCCCTGCTGTGCTGTCATGACGACTGGCTGCCAACAGGCCGGCGCTGCCGACCTCAGAACAGCAGGGGAGCTTGCATCTCTCTCTCGCTTTGTCTGCACCTCTCACTCTCTCTTTCTCCCCCAACATTGTCACTCTGTTTTGTGTGCGCCATCTCTCTCTCTCACGCACACGCGCATGCATGCACACACGCGGTACTCTAAACAGGAAGTGACATCATTACAGGTGGTGGACGGGCTTAGACAACTAGTCCTGTTTATGACCCAGTGAAGCTCAGCTGGGGACAGAGACCACTGTTATCGCCCATGACCCCGATACACACACACACACACACACACACACACACACACACACACACTTCTTATTTTTATTTCTTGTGTGTTTTTGTTTTACCTTAATGTTGTTTTTAGAGCTACATTGATTATCGCATTGCTGGGTTTAGAGCTTGCAAGAAAGGCATTTCACTGTACTTGTACACGTGACATTAAAACTTGAAAACACACACACGCTATTCTGCTATGACTTAACACCACTGACACCGACACTACACAGCAACAGTCATTCTCATTGGCTGAATCATATCCCACAGGATATTCTCTTCCGCTGTTGTCGTGGAAACAGCAGAGAAGGGGACAGAAATGGAAGAAATGTGAGAGAGAGAGAACCGCTGACAGGGGGATCTTTCTTCTTCAGGCTTACATGGTACATGTGTGTGTGTGTGTCTGTCTGTGACAAATTGGGGATCTTAAGTACATTAAGGTAGAGTGAACCTCTATGAATGACTCATGGAAAGTGTAATCTGACTATGCTATTGGAGATTTATAGGAGTAGGACACATCTTTACACACACACACACACACACACACACACACACACACACACACACACACACACACAGTCTCTCTCCCAAGCCTGAGTGAGGGAGATTATTCATTTGACACATTTGAGCCAGGGTCCTAAGCCTCCCTGTGTGTGTCTATGTGTGTTTGTGCGTCTGTGTATCCATGTGTGTGTGTGCGCGCATAAGCCTCTGTGTGCTTACTGCCACTGTCTCTCCGCAGCACTGCAGTCCCATACTGAGAAGTTATTAAGCCTCTGCAGGGCCAGCTAATACACACGTCAGGCCTCCAATCTAACTTTGAGGGTGCTTAGCAGCCAATATGACAAGCTGTTAAGTATGGTAAATAAGACTGGTTGATAAGAATGGCTACCCCCCCCCCCCAAAAGGTAAAAAGACTGGCTGATTTGATAGACAGGTATTAGTTTAACTTAAGCTTAATCCCCAATTTTAAAGGGCTAGGAGAGAGAAGTGTTTGGTGTGTGTAGTGTGGACGTGGGGTTGGGGGGAGGTTCTTTGGAGAGGCCTGTACCACAAAACTCATCGGTGTCCACAATTACTCGGTATTGCTTCTTTTCTTCATTCTTCATTTCCTAATTCATTCCTTCCTCCCTCACTTCCTCCTTAAGAGTGAAAAAGTATGTTTGTGGATCATGATGGATGACACTATTACAGATGATGTTCACTAGTGACACCTGCTGCCCAAATAGACACATGGCACTCTGCTCCACTCAAAGCAGCTGCAGAGATCTAGGCCTTCTCTCAATTGGATTTGCTCAACTCCTGTCCTCTCTCGACTCCTTTTGAAAAAGGTCAAAGGTAATCGAGGAGAGGCGGCGAGATGAGGGGACGTGAAAGGAAATGCGATTTTTTAAATCAGACAGTCCTCCACTGTGCGTCATCAGGCAAATTACTTTTACAGGGGTAGAATTGCAAAATAACTTTGTAAAGTGTTACAAATTAATTTGGTAGATGACAGGATAAGTAGCACACAGTTCTTAAATGTTTGCATGCTTTTCTCTTTTGAGAAAGCATTAGCTGATCCCAACAGTGAAATACCTACTTGTTCAATGCAGGCCACATCTTAACATACACACAAGAACTGACTTGGGATCAGCTGTGAAGATCTGTTGTGAAACACCATGGAGTCATTTGCTCGTAAACACTAACTTCAGGATGGTGGTTTCTATTATCACACACACACACACACACACACACACACACACACACACACACACACACACACACACACACACACACACACACACACACACACACACACACACACACACACACAGTAAGTGCCTACCGGTGAGCAGGGAGACTCGGTGGAAGGTGCCCTCCAGCTTGCCCAGTAGGATGTGGACAAAGCTATCTTTGGATAGTTGCCCCGCCTCTTTGGAACTCTGGTCGTACATCACCACTTCCTGTTTCCTGCCCATCTCAACCTGCAGAAACACGAATGAGGAAGAAGACGTCAGAGATCAATGGCGGTATGGCAGTATCAATGGATGCAGGTATGAAGGTCTCGTAACGAATTAGTAAAACAAGGCTATGTTGCACAGATAAAAAAAGACCACAGAAATGCTGTTTGCATTAAAGCATACATTTATGTTCATTTTTTTGTACGGGTTGATACATTTCTCGTTAGGGCTAACCAAGTCTGACATTTAAAAGTGGAAATGACAAAACTTTGGAAACCTTTTAAACCTTGAATACACCACAAAATGTGTATTTCCTACTATGCAGGAAAATGTTCAGCACCAAAAGAGTGATCAAATTAAGATCCTACATCTGTACTTTCAAAGACAGAGGCTTACTGCTTTTGTTCATCTGTAGGGAAAAATGCCCCTAACAAACTTACCTATACATTTACAGAGCATTCGGAAAGTATTCAGACCCCTTGACTTTTTCCACATTTTGTTACGTTACAGTCTTATTCTAAAATTGATTAAAATTGTTTTCCCCCCTCTGGATAAGAGCGTCTGCTAAATGACTTAAATGTAAATGTAAATGTCATCAATCTCCACACAATACCCCATAATGACAAAGCAAAAACAGTTTTTTTAATCAATTTTGGCAAATATATAAAAAAAAAAACCTGAAGTACGACATTTACATAAGTATTCAGACCCTTTATACTGAGTACTTTGTTGAAGCACCTTTGGCAGCAATTACAGCACAGAGTCTTCTTGGTTATGATGCTACAAGCACACCTGTATTTGGGGAGTTTCTCCATTCTTCTTTGCAGATCATTTCAAACTCTATCAGGTTGGATGGGGAGCGTCGCTGCAAAGCGATTTTTAGGTCTCTCCAGAGATGTCAGATCGGTCTCCAGTCCAGGCCCGGGGTGGGCCACTCAAGGACATTCAGAGACTTTTCCCGAAGCCACTCCTGCGTTGTCTTGGCTGTGTGCTTAGGGTCGTGGTCCTGTTGGAAGGTGAACCTTCGCCCCAGTCTGAGGTCCTGAGCAGGTTTTCATCAAGGATCTGTACTTTACCCTGTTCATCTTTCCCTCGATCCTGACTAGTCTCCCAGTCCCTGCCGGTGAAAAACATCCCCACAGCATGATGCTTCCACCACCATGCTTCACCGTAGGGATGGTGCCAGGTTTCCCCGAGACGTGAAACTTGGTTTTCAGGCCAAAGAGTTCAATCTTGGTTTCATCAGACCAGATAATCTTGTTTCTCATGGTCTGAGTCCTTTAGGTGCCTTTTAGCAAACTCCAAGTGGGCTGTAATGTGTATTTTACTGAGGAGTGGCTACTGTCTGACCACTCTACCATAAAGGCCTGATTGGTGGAGTGCTGCTGAGATGGTTGTCCTTCTGGAAGGTTCTCTCATCTCCGCAGAGGAACTCTGGAGCTCTGTAAGAGTGGCCATCGGGTTCTTGGTCACCTCCCTGACCAAGGCCCTTCTCCCCTGATGGCTCAGTTTGGCCTGGTGGCCAGCTCTCGGAAGAGTCTTGGTGGTTTCAAACTTCTTCCATTTAGAATGATGGAGGCCACTGTTCTTGGGGACCTTCAATGCTGCAGATTTTTTTTGTTACCATTCCCCAGATCTGTGCCTCGACACAACCCTGTCTCGGAGCTCTACGGACAATTCCTTCGACCTCATGGCTTGGTCTTTGCTCTGCACTGTCAACTGTGGGACCTTATATAGACAGGTGTGTGTCTTTCCAAATCATGTCCAATCAGGTGACTTTACTACAGGTCGACTCCAATCAAGTTGTAGAAACATCTGAAGGATGATCGATGGAAGCAGGATGCATCTGGGTCAATTTCGAGTCTCATAGCAAAGGGTCTGAATACTTATACTTCTGTTTTTTTTATTTGATTAATTTCCAAACATTTAGAACAAACTTTTTGGGCTTTGTCACTATGGGCTATTGCATGTAAATTGATGAGGAAAAAAATTGGGCGGGTGGTAGGGTTACTGGAACAAAATGTGCGAACACAGCAAAATATTACACAACGTGGACACGGAGTTAAAAAAAAAATTGTGAGGTGTTTTTGCATTGATAACCATGAATTGACGCTGTAACAGTAAATAATGGCAATAGAATTATACAAGTCCTATCTGTCAAAAACAAAACTCAGAATCCAAATGCACGGGTGAAAGTGGACAGCGCAAGCCCTCTTCAGTGCGTCCGCATGCTGTATATGCTTTGTCACAATGTGTTTGTCAGAGAGGAGGAGAGGCGAGCATGCGCCTGTGTTTTTGTCTACGCTCTTGTGTGTACGTGTGGGTGTGTGTGCGAGACACGCCAGCCAGGCTCCTTCTCCATGTTGTCAGGCAAGTTTAGGTCACATGACCAGCAGCCAGCGCCTAGCCTACTGCGGCTCGGAAACACCGCATCACTAAACAACCGCTTGACAGCACCAGGAGAGAGAGGGGAGGCAGACAGGAGAGAGAGAGAGAGAGAGAGAGAGAGAGAGAGAGAAAAAGGAGGAGAGAAGAGAGGAGAGCGAGAAGAAACGGGAGGTGAAGATGGCTGAGAAGAGAGATGGAAAAAATGAGTGAGCCAAGGAGAAAGAGATGGAAGCGAGAGAGAGAAGGGAGGAGAAAAAGAGACTAGAATAACCCTTTTCTTCTTGTTGTTTTCATGCACTCCCTCCATCCTTCAGATAGCATAAAGGCGGCACTATACTGTAGATGCTGGGCAAAACTGCACAGGAACACTGTTCACTGAGCCTCACAGTGTTATGGGGCATGGTACCCACACATGCTGATACTGTGGACGGTACACAGTTCTAGCAATGCGGTGGACGAGTGTGTGTATTTGAGAGTGTATTACTCTGCAATATTGTGTGTTTGTGTGCGTGCCTCAGTGTGTGACAGTGTGTGTTTGTGCGTACCGTTACACATTAGCCTTCTCAGAATGTATGGGCCAACAACCACACACGTGACTGAGGCAGGCCAAGGTCAGACAGACACACAGACGGCTGGTATGGGTACAGCCAGACTGAGCCATATATACTGTGTGTATATATATATACAGTACCAGTCAAAGGTTTGGACACACCTACTCAGTCAAGTGTTTTTCTTTATTTGTACTATGTTCTACATTGTAGAATAATAGTGAAGACATCAAAACTATGAAATAACACATATGGAATCATGTAGGAACCAAAAAAGTGTTAAACAAATCAAAATATATTTTATATTTCAGATTCTTCAAAGTAGCCATCCTTTGCTGTGACGACAGCTTTGCACACTCTTGGCATTCTCTCAACCAGCTTCAGAAGTAGTCACATGGAATTCATTTAAATTAACAGGTGCGCCTTGTTAAAAGTTCATTTGTGCAATTTCTATCCTTTTTAATGTGTTTGAGCCAATCAGTTGTGTTGTGACAAGGTAGGGGAGGTATACAGAAGATAGCCCTATTTGGTAAAAGACCAAGTTCATATTATGGCAAGAACAGCTCAAATAAGAAGAGAAACGACAGTCCATCATTACTTTAAGACATGAAGGTCAGTCAATACGGAACATTTCAAGAACTCTGTGTGCTGTTTGAAGGAAGTTGCTAACTAGCGCTAGCGAAATTGCTAACTAGCATTAGCACAATGACTGGAAGTCTATGGGTATCTGCTAGCTAACGCTAGTTAGCATTGGCTCGCAAAACTACCTCTAACTTCCTTCATACTGGACACAGAGACATAAGAATGGTATCCACGAGTTCACCTGACTCTGGGGAAGTAGATAAGGGGTATTGCTGCCAAAAATTCCAAAGTATCCCTTTTTAAAAAGACCCCTGTGACATGTTTATAACACATCTACAAAACATGCATAACACCTCTTTTACACTGTTGTCACCAGTCTTTTTCCTCGTGCGTGTTCAGTGAGCCAAGAGAGCGGCGATAGCATCTCAACCGGAGCGTCTACTCTGTGTTTCAACACAACCTCCAATAAAGCGGTCACCTGAACCATTCAGAGTCCACTGATTCTATCTGAAGCCCAGCCTGATACTCTACAGGATACGTTTGTGTGTGTGTGTTAAAGGTCAACAGGGCCTCCACCCTAACCCCTACTGAGACACTCCCATCTCCCCCTCCTCTCACCCCTGATATCACCCCCCCCCCCCTGCACAAGGTGTTCCATCCTAATGGGATCAGAGCTACAGCTAGAGGGTGAAATCACCACCTGAGGATTACAGAACATAAGTGTAAATGGGTCACTGTCACTGTTAAAGGCTGTCCTTTAATCCTTAAGGTGATGTCCCCAGTTTCCTTTCCCAAATGATCACATTCACCTGCACAGTTATCCCAAGATGCATCGTTGCTGTACGGGGTTCAGATAATTGTACAATATTCCTAATTCAAGAAGATATAAATCTTCACTTTCACCCTTAGACCACCTTCCTTCTTCTGAGAATGCCTCACATTCCAATTCAATTATTCAATTTGAATTGAATTTGAATTGAAGTAGTAAGCAGAATACAGAATTGTAATTTGAATGAAAGGAAATATAATTTAATTCACTGAAATTCAAATGCCTATTCTATTCCATATTAGGTGTAGTCTATATAAATATTCATATTGTACATAAAACATGTCGTTATATACATGAATATAAAATGTTGTTCAAATGAATTATTAAGGAAAACAAAACCTGTATGCAAATATACTAAGTTATTATATTTAATTAATCACTTACATTTTGTTCAATATTGGGAAAATACAACATTTCCCAGAATGCATTAGTTGAACCGTCAAGTTGACCCTGAGGTCTTCTAAAGTGCGACCTGTCAGATTCAATGAAACTGATGTTCTATGACTGAGTGGAATTTCTTTGAATTGCACTGAAATTCTACTTCCCGTCACTCAAATTCCAATTCTACATCCTGTGGGGTGTGGCCAATTCAATTAGAATTTCAAGCCATGGGTTGAATGGGAGTCAATTCCAAAATTCTGATTTGAGCCCAACCCTGGTACAGAGACAGTACTACAGTATCTGCATGATTACTGCATTGTTAGAGGTTAATAACCTCTGGAGTCGACCTACTGCAGCATACGAACCAGCTCAGTCCCTCACCTTCGCCAGCCTGCAGGCTGCAGCACTACACTACTATACTGCTGTTCTACCACTAACACTGCAGGTGTTACATACGAATAACAGAGAAGGAGAGACAGTTAAAAGGTTGGAGAAGAGAACGAGAGGGGGAGAGAGAGTGTCACGGCCGTTGAAAGAAGAGGACCAAGGCGCAGCGTGGTGAGTGTACATTTTCTTTTTATGAGAAAAGACGCCCGAACAAAACAATAAACACTACAAAGCAAACCGTGACGCTAAAGGCTATGTGCCATAAACAAAGTCAACTTCCCACAAAGACAGGTGGGACAAAGGGCCACCTATGTATGGTTCTCAATCAGAGACAACGATTGACAGCTGTCCCTGATTGAGAACCCTACCCAGCCAGACATAGAAATACAAATAATAGAACATAGAATACCCACCCCAAATCACACCCCGACCAAACCAAATAGAGACATAAAAAGGATCTCTAAGGTCAGGGCGTGACAGAGAGCAAGAGAGAGAGAAACAGCGCGAGAGAGAGGGGCAAAAAAACGATAGAGCGTGGAAGTCAAAATGCCAACAGTGAGCTGGCATCACAGCAGGATGTAAATAGAGAAAAGTGGCTAATCATGTCGTCTGCATTCCCACCTCCGCAGAGATAAGGAGGGAGGGGGAACGAGAGAAGCAGAGAAATAGAGAGGACTGTGTCCTCACATTGCCTGGGAAATGAGCAATATAAAAAATGTACGACAGAAGATAAAAACCTTTTCCCTCTGTGACTCTAAGACCTCACCCTCTCAGCTGAAGTACTATCTGTGTACAACAGCGAGACGTCTGGCTTCAAATATAACTGTATGAGCAACAAACATGACACAGGCAAGTAGGGGGAAATGGCATGCAGTGAGAGCTTAAAATGTTCTGGGTAGAAACGCAATGGTTTCAGCTGCTACTGCAGAGAAGACGGGAGTGCTATAGAGCAGAAACAGGTGTATTGTTGCAGAGAAGACGGGAGTGCTATAGAGTAGAAACAGGTGTATTGTTGCAGAGAAGACGGGAGTGCTATAGAGCAGAAACAGGTGTATTGTTGCAGAGAAGACGGGAGTGCTATAGAGCAGAAACAGGTGTATTGTTGCAGAGAAGACGGGAGTGCTATAGAGCAGAAACAGGTGTATTGTTGCAGAGAAGACGGGAAAGCTATAGAGCAGAAACAGGTGTATTGTTGCAGAGAAGACGGGAGTACTATAGAGCAGAAACAGGTGTATTGTTGCAGAGAAGACGGGAGTGCTATAGAGCAGAAACAGGTGTATTGTTGCAGAGAAGACGGGAGTGCTATAGAGCAGAAACAGGTGTATTGTTGCAGAGAAGACGGGAGTGCTATAGAGCAGAAACAGGTGTATTGTTGCAGAGAAGACGGACAGGAGAAACGTGAGATTAGGTGCTGCAGAGAGGACCTTGGAATGCCAAACGCAGATGCGCGCGCGCGCACACACACACACACACACACACACACACACACACACACACACACACACACACACACACACACACACACACACACACACACACACACACACACACACACACACACACACACACACACACACACACACACACACACACACGTGCGTACAGGGTCATTGGTCACAAGGGTAATGCAGAGCTGAGTGTGTGTGTGTGTGTGTGTGTGTGTGTGTGTGTGTGTGTGTGTGTTGGTCACCCAACATCTCCACAGTGCTACTATCAGACATGAAAACCTCAGAGGTCAGGAATTCATGTAACAAGTTCAGTGATATGTTGCCTCCCAGTCCCCACAGGCAGTTATTATCTGTCCATGTGATTCCCAGTAGATTGTTGCAGGTGGGTGATGGTTCTAACCATCAAAGCGCTGTAGCAGAGTCCACTAGCAGGGTGTGATACATACAGCCCGTCAGTAAAGATAACACTCAATGGTGATATGATGTCATTGATTGGCACTGGCAGCTGGCACTGCTGTGTGTGTGTGTGTGTGTGTGTGTGTGTGTGTTTGCTCAGACGTGTTTGGGCAAAGGTCCCCTCTATCATTTGCTGCGAGAGGGTGTGACAGATCGAGTGACCCAAATCACTCCAATGACCGATGATGACCGTACACCACGAATGGGCACCATAAAGGGACTTTCCCACTGCCCCTCACCCACAATCTCTCTCTCTCACACACACACACACACACACACACACACACACACACACACACACACACACACACACACACCTGTCCAATAAAAGGGGCACCTGCATCTTGTAGTTCAAGAGGTAATGTGTCACATGGGCCAACCTTGTCACACCAGCATGGCCATGTTTCACATCACAGGACAACACATCTCTCCCACACTCCTTCTCTGTCATTATCTACTTTCTTCTCCATACCCCCCCTTTCCCTTCGCTGCCGTTCACTGTGTGCGTCTCGCTCAGGCCACTTTTAAACCGAACCGCATATACACCGGTTGGCCTCGTTCAAGAAAATGGTTCGCCCTTACAGACAATGAAAAATGTGACCGTGGCGTGCTATATGAAGCGGGCAGACAGGCATCAAGGCAGTCAGTTACTGTTTGATTGAACGCTGGGCAAAACAAGTGACCCGAGCGACTTTTCACGCACCGACAGTATGTAAGGTTGACCAAGAATGGTGCAACAAACAAAAAAACATCCAATCAGCAGCAGTCCCGTGGGTGAAAACTTGAAGGAGAATGGAAAGAATCGTGCAAGCTAACAGGCAAGCTAACAGGGCCACAAACAGACAAATAACAGTGCAGTACAACAGTGGTGTGCAGAACGGCATCTCGGGAACGAGCAACTCGTCAGTCCTTGTCATGGATGGGCTATCGCAGCAGACGACCACACCGGGTTCCACTCCTATCAACTAGAAACAAGAAGAAGCAACTCCAGTGGGCACGCGATCACCATCACTGCACAATTGAGGAGTGGAAAAACATTGCCGGTCCGACAAATCCCGGTTCCTGTTGCGTAATGCCGATGGCAGAGTCAGGATTTGGCATAAGCAGCATGAGTCTATGGCCCCATCCTGCCTGGTGTCAACGGTACAGGCTGGTAGCGGTGGTGTAATGGTGTGGGGAATATTTTCCTGGATACAAATTGAGCAACGTCTTCATGCCTCAAAGAACGCAGGCTGTTCTGGAGGCAAATGGGGTTCTGACCCGGTAGTAGATGGGTGTACCTAATAAACTGGCCATCTGAGTGCATTTTCTTCCCAGCTCTTCTGGCTCTGGAGTGACCCTTTAGTCTCTCCATGTTGTTGTGTGTCTTAACCAGGCTTTACCAGCATCAACACATCCTGTTTCTCGTCAGTCAAGTCAGGTCAGGTCAGGTTCACCGTGTGACAAACCACACACCGTATGACACGTGACTCACCACTTGATGACATCACTTGTGGGAATGAAAACACAGCGTCGGTCACGGCTGGGCTAAAATGTAAGGTTGACTAAATCGTCTGCCCTAAAGGAAATCCCCCAAAACCCTGCTGTGCCCTCCTTACGGCCAACATGGCTGTGACACACACTGGGTTACCCTGAGTGGTGCAATAGGCATGTTACTGTAAACCTAATTAGAACGAACTGGAAATGGACCTAAAAACTATGTCTACACTGCTGTACCTGGATGGACTTCAGTACGACACTATCCTCGGGTACGCTTACTCCGTCACCACCACTACCTGGAAATAACATATCAACTGGTCAGAATATGACACCTGTGCAACCTATTGTATACTGGAGTCTCGGGTTGAAATGAGAATGATACCGTGAACTGACAATCCACTTTCAGTCACTACTACCTAGAGTGAATGCAAATAACACACATCTATGGTTCGGGATATGGTACTTATCATACGCATCATGTAAATGTATCCATTTAAAAAAAAATGTCTCATCCATATTCAAAACAAATTATGGAAGATATTTGTCATGTCTAGTAAGGGCACGACAACGCATCTGTGTCTTCTGGGTGACCCAAGATGCATTGCACTACATTAAGTCATTACCCAGGATCCTTAGCTGGGAGGTGGCATATGGTGGACCTTAAGTAGAAGTTACAGAGATCCTTATTTAGTAAACGGCTTTATGGGACACGTGCTGCCGGAACCCAGTCTTCGGCCAAATGGACCAATTACCATCAAAGACCAACCGGTGACAACTGAACCTCAGTAAAGGGTCGTCAGTAGAGACTGAAACAACTGCTGATGAACTGGAGAGAAAGGGGCAAAAAACGAGCATGTGCGACTTTAGTTTTATTGTCTGAGCTACACTGTGTCTGTCAGTCTACATAGTACAATATAGTACTACAGTAGAGAACAGGAGTGTATGGTGGCTTCCCTAAAGGGCGGGTCTAAGTGTCTCCATGGCCATGACTGGAGCTAGTCAATCTCCACACCATCTGTCAGGCCTTGCCCTGGTCCAGGCTCACTCTTACACCACATTCAGCAACACTGAGCAGTGTGGAGGGATTAGCGTCGCTTAAGCCAAGAAACCACCCAGCCTGACCATAAAACAGTCTTTGACTAGGGAGCCATGATGCTGTGGAGCTCAAGGTTCACCCACACACCACACACAAATACGGTCACACACAGCCTACTGTATTTAACTGACCTAGTTTACTAGAGCCTGCCAGTGAACTACATGGGGGTTATGTAGGGAGGGAGGGGAGACACCATTTTGATTCCAGTCCATACACAGAGTTCACTGAACCTAACCCTGTGATGATGAAATCTGAAAGGGCTGAGCATAGAGCCTTGGGGGACGCCTGCCATTTTCACTCAATGGGATGCAGGCAGGAGGTAGCCCACCCATGACTATGCCCTCTCTCGCTCCCTCCCCCTTCAGCTTCCTACATTCAATCCCACAAAGACCCACTATGGTATCCTTTGCTTCCTTGGCAGGCTGTGTGGGGGTGTTTGTGGTGGGTTGGGCGGGAGCCTGCATTAACACCACACAGCCGGTCTGCACGTGCCCAACTCGCGGCCTGCCAGTGGCCACACAAAGGGGGATGATGTCATGCTTAGCCAATAACAAAGGACTCTCTGGGGCCGTGTGGACCTTCCCTCTCACCCGGCTAGTTCCAGCTTTATCCAGCCTACCATTAAATCGGCAGCATTATACTCTTTACTGTGGGGGGGATAATAACAACAGCTAGCCAGCCACAGGGCAATGCTGGGAAGAAAGAGAGAAAAGAGGAACAGAGAAAGAGCGGAAAGTGGGATGTTGATAGAGAGATGATGAAATAGAGGCGGGGGGGCACCAGGACAGAGAGACGGAGTGTGTGAGAGAGCAGTGCAGCTAAAATATAAACAGAGAAAGAGAAAGGATGAAATAAAACAGATAGCGTGTGAGGAAGATAGAGAGAGAGAGAGAGAGGGAAGGAAAGAGAGACACCCCACAGGGTGCCTTACCACTGTGAGACCTGTCAGCCTCTCAACCCCATTAGAAATGAATGATTCATCATGTATTATTGTGACATTTTGGAGTCCCTTTTATTGTAGATAAGAATAGAATACGTTTCTAAACACTTCTACATTAATGTGGATGCTACCATGATTACGGATAACCCTGAATAAATAGTGAATAATGATGGAGTGGGAAAGTTACAGACACATGTTTACATACTGTTTTACCCACTTCATATGTACACTGAGTATACAAAACATTAAGAGCACCTGCTCTTCCCATGACATAGCCATCATCATGGACTTCCTGACGGGCCACCCCCAGGTGGTAAGGGTAGGTAACAACACATTCGCCACGCTGATCCTTAACACAGGGGCCCATCATGGGTGCGTGCTCAGCCCCCTCCTGTACTCCCTATTTACTCATGACTGCACGGCAAGGCACGACTCCAATACCATCATTACATTTGCAGATGACACAACAGTGGTAGGCCTGATCACGACAACAACGAGACAGCCTATAGGGAGGAGGTCAGAGACCTGGCCGTGAGGTGCCAGGACAACAACCTCTCCCTCAACGTGATCAAGACAAAGGAGATGAAGAGGACTGAAAAAGGAACTGTGTGGTGCCAGGAAAAAGAGGACCGAGTAAGCCCCCATTCTCATCGACGGGGCTGCAGTGGAGCAGGTTGAGAGCTTCAAGTTCCTTGGTGTCCACGTCACCTAAAACTAACATGGTCTAAGCACACCAAGACAGTCGTGAAGAGGGCACGGCAAAGCCTATTCCCCCTCAGGAGACTGAAAAGATTTGTCATGGGTCCTCAGATCCTCAAAAGGTTCTACAGCTGCACCATCGAGAGCTTCCTGACTGTTTGTATCACCGCCAGGTATGGCAACTGCTCGGCCTCTGACCGCAAGGCGCTACAGAGGGTAGTACATCCCTGGGGCCAAGCCTCCTGCCATCCAGAGGAAGGCCCTAAAAATTGTCAATGGTCCAAGAGGCATACAACCTGGTATATATTGTTATTATTTACTGCTGCTCTTTAATTACTTGTCACTTTTATCTCTTATTCTTATCCAACTGCACTGTTGGTTAGGGGCTCGTAAGTGAGCATTTCACTTTAAGGTCTACACCTGTTGAATTTGGCGCATGTGACTAATAAAATTTGATTTGATAAGTTGAATCCAGGTGAACGCTATGATCTTTTACGGATGTCACTTGTGAAATCTACATCAATCAGTATAGATGAAGGGGAGGAGATGGGTTAAAGAAGGATTTTGAATGTGTGCCATTCAAAGGGTGAATGGGCAAATCAAAGGGGGGGGGCACTCAATATTAGGAAGGTGTTCCTAATATTTGGTATACTCAGTGTATCGTCACTGTCAATCACAAAATAGTTCTATAAGAGGCTTTGTCAGATTAAATGACTATGTTTACAACTTCTAGCATCCCAACCAAGGTCTCTACACACTGCCTGGAGGACCTTAGCCATTGGTCTATTAAAAGAAGGGTTGCGCAACAACATCCTGCTCAGGATAATAATGGCTCTAACCTAACCGGGTTGTAAGCCTGAGCAACGAGAGAGAGAGAGGGAGAGACACCCTTAGCTTGTAAGTCTGAGCATTGGCAGTATGCCAATGAAGCATATTTGAATCTGAGAATGTGTGAGAGAGAGAGAGAGAGAGAGAGAGAAAGAAAGAGGGTGAGAGAGAAAGAAAGAGGGTGAGAGAGAGAGAGAAAGAAAGAAAGAGGGTGAGAGAGAGAGAGAGAGAGAGAGAAAGAGAGAAAGAAAGAAAGAGGGTGAGAGAGAGAAAGAAAGAAAGAGGGTGAGAGAGAGAGAGAGTGTGAGGGGGGGAGAAAAATATAGACGAAGAGAGGCGAGAGAGTGAGTATGTCAAGCTAAGGGTGTCTTTCAATCCCAGGGAACAATGACATCCAGAAGTATTGAAAATAAAGCATATTTTAATTAAGTTGACTGGAGGTCTAAGGCGATGCTGCTTCCACTCATGTCAGACACCTCTAATTTTCACAGTTAATTTACATTTACAGGCTGCGTTGGAGAGAGTGACTCCAGGTGATTAAAGCATTAATATAACCTGCTAAGGAAGGGAAAGAGAGAACGAGAGGGAGCACGAGACACACTCATACATGCTAGGTCAGGCATCCAGGGTCAGGTGGTTCACATCAGGAAGTAGACCACTGGTTTTTATGAGCTACCACTCAAACTGCCTGTGTCACACCTAAAAAGGAAATCCCACCAAATGTTTCCGTCTTCATGATACTAAAGGGCAATGTGTCATCTGGCTCCGATAGCATCGCAGAAGCAATGCTCTGGCCGTGTTCTTTGGCATTTTTGGTTGGATTACGTTCAAACTATGCCACTACAGCACTGTGTCTGTCTTGGTGCCGCTGTAGGAAGGAGGATGGAATTTCCACAGCTCTGTTGTGATGGATTCCTTTTTTTCTCCAAATCTTTTCCCTGTGCATTGTTGGGAAGGGCCAGTGCGTATACGTTTCACTGTTAGTCTACCTTTTGTTTCCTAAGTATGTGACAAATTGTATTTTATGTGTCAGGCAAAACCCCTGGATAGAGCACACACACACACACACACACACACACACACACACACACGCACAAACAGGCAGACACACATCATACACACTTTGGATTCCCCGCTGAGTTTCTCCAGTTTCACACAGTGACTAAAAATACAGGAGTTATGTTGCATGCCATGGCCGTGCTACTGGGAGACAAAAGGCTGTCGTATTGGGAGCAGAAGTCATGGAAAAAGGGAGGATCCAGTTTCAGGGCCACTAATAAGCAATAAAACCTACAGTACAACTGCCCGCCAGCCAAATATAGCACCCAGAGATCCAGGGCAGAGAAGACGCTCGCCAGAGAGATTCAGACTAACCACACAACACAGAACAGCACGTAACAGACTCCTACCGGAGCAGCATCGGAGAACATTAATGGATGTCTGGTACTGGACTCCTAGAACAGTGTTTCCTGGTCCTCGACTATCTCCAACAGTACACATTTTCATTGTAGCCCTGGACAAAACGCACCTCATTCAGCTCATTAAGGGCCTGATGATTAGTTGACAAGTTGAATCAGGTGTGCTTGTCCAGGGTTACAGTAAAAATGTTTGGGGTATTTTTATTTATTTGACCTTTATTTAACTAGGCAAGTCAGTTAAGAACAAATTCTTATTTTCAATGACGGCCTAGGAACAGTGGGTTAACTGCCTGTTCAGGGGCAGAACGACAGATTTGTACCTTGTCAGCTCGGAGATATGAACTTGCAACCTTTCGGTTACCATCCCAACGCTCTAACCACTAGGCTACCCTGCCGCCCCGAGGTACTTGAGGACCAGGGTTGGGAAACACTGTCCTAGAACATAGACATAAAGTGATACGACGTGGGCAGACCCTTGGCCAGCATGACCATCATACCTGGTGAACTGTTGAACAAATTTCTTCTTGAAGGACAATAAATGGGGACTCACATCCACCCTCAGACCTCTTACCCCTGACCCCTTGACCTACCTTGACCTTGCCATTGGGCTGCAGTAGCTCGGTGACGGACACCTTGTCTTGCTGCAATCGCCGCTTCACCAGCTTGGAGCAGCACACGTTGACCGCCCCCTGTATGTGGGACGCGTTGTACTCTGAGAAGGTCCTGCTGTCAATCACCAGCAGGCGCCCCGCCCCCCTCTGGATCAACCCTGCCAGGCGCTTTATGTCCATGGCGCTCCGCCTGGCTGGTCCCTTCTCCCCCGCCATGATGCCACAACGAGGGGTCGCAAGAGGATGGGTGGATGGACGGGGGAGGGGTGGCGTTGAGGGGGGAGGGGTGGATGAGTGGAGAGAGGGAGTATCGGCGGAGGAAGAGGAGACGAGGGCAGAGGAGGTCAATGGAGAAGAGCAGAGGAGGTCAATGGAGAAGAGCAGAGGAGGTCAATGGAGGAGAGCAGAGGAGGTCAATGGAGGAGAGCAGAGGAGGTCAATGGAGGAGAGCAGCCACTGCCACTGGAGCAGGCCTCAGGAGATCCATGGTGTCTGAGGAGAGAAGCAAAGAGGGGAAAAAAGCGAGAGAAGGTCAATAGAGTCCCTTTTCATGTGGATGGCTATAAATGAAGTGCTTTGTAACACTAAACTAGTGGCAACTGAGCTGCCACTAACTTTAAGGAGATGAAACCTTAAAGGGAAAATGTCACAATTTTTGTCGTAAAAATATATAGAAGAAAAGAGTTTCCAATGACATCATCAACCAATTATAATTGGTAAAAAAAAAAAAATCACATGATGCACACCGATGATGTCATTGGAAACACATATCTTCCTCTATCTTTTTTTTTCACAACAAAATATAGAAACGCGCAATTTTCACATACGTTGATGCTGGGATGGTCCTGGAGATGTTGAATATGAAGTAGAAGATTTTTTAAAACTTTGCTGGAGTTTTGAAACGCATGGGTGTAAGTGTTACAAGCCAGATTTAAGGTGAACTGAAACATTCATCCTGAGAAGTTTGGAAACATGACATGGTTATGATTGACACCACACAGTAACCTATTGTCCTCCATGTTTCCATCACGTATACCAGACTCTGGGCTGCTACCAGAGCAACATAAAACAAACCACATCAGCCATCAGTCCCATTATCTCAATGTCAAGTGTGCGCAGTATTTTTTGCATTTACAGTCTTATGTGCAGACTTCGCTCACCTCGCATATAAAAATAACTGGAGTACTAAACATGGATATAAAATGTTATTTTAAGACTTCACAAGGGCTCTGGATCATCCACTGGGCTCAATCTGTCCTGATATCTGAGGGAGCTATCGTCAAGACTAGCAGGTGAGATCACAACAATAGACAGGCGCTTTATATACATCTGTCCTGATATCTGAGGGAGCTATCGTCAAGACTAGCAGGTGAGATCACAACAATAGACAGGCGCTTTATATACAGACTAGTACGCATGGTATAATTGAAACTGTGTGTGTGTTTGTTGTGGTGGGTGCAGGGTCTCTTTTGTGGCATCTCGTGAAACAGGAAACTGAGAGGCTGAGATAAATTAAGCCGGGGGGGGGGGGGGGGGGGGGATTCACAGAGCAGGTCTGGGCACAGATGAACAGCCTGTGTGTGTGTGTGTCCCTGTGTGTGCGTCATTTATCACAGAGAACCCTCTACAAACTTGATAGGCTGCCTCCTCTCATCTATCACACATAATCACTTTCACTCCCACCACCACAACTGTCAAGACTGTCAGCTGACACACACACACACACACACACTTCATGCATATACATGTGAACATACACACTGCAGTACATGCCAGTTGGGTTGCGTGAATAACCCAGCATGTTGGGTGGTTTAGATTACCCAAACATGGGTTAATTTAACCATCGGTTGTTGATGTTTCATTTTAATAAAATAAAATAAAATTCTACCCCTTTTTCTCCCTAATTTTGTGATATCCAATTGGTAGTTACAGTCTTGTCAATTCAAAATTAAATCAAATTGTATTTGATTGAGAGCCGTGCGTCCTCCGAAACACGACCCCGTCAAGCCGCGCTGCTTCTTCACACACTGCTCGCTTTAACCCGGAAGCCAGTCGCACCAACGTGTCGGAGGAAACGCCGTCCAGCTGGCGACCGATGTCAGCGTGCATGCGCTCGGCTCGCTACAAGGAGTCGCTAGAGCGCAATGGGACAAGGGCATCCTAGCTGGGCCAATTGTGCGCCGCCTCATGGGTCTCCTGGTTGCGGAACCCAGGTCTGTAGTGATGCCTCTAGCACAGCGATGCAGTGCCTTAGACCGCTGCACCACTCGGGAGGCCCAGTTAGGTTGACCCAGTAGCTGGGTCTTTAAAAAAAAATGTAATCCATACTCCGAGTCCCTATTCACGTAATAACAAGGAATTCCCCTCCACCACGCCCACAAATTGGGGGGAAAATTATGTCCTATTGACCCCTATTGTAAAAAAGCCAACTTCGTCGTCAACTTTTAGTCATACAAAACATGCCGATAAGCTGCCCTCTTCATTTTTTAAAAACCAAGCAGGTCAAAAATCCCGACCTACGAGTTACGGTTTGCAATGCTTCCACGTGGGGAAATGAAGCCTGAGAGAATAGCCCTGTGACTTCAGGCTATTAGGCATGGGAGAGTGGGAAATGTGGGGGCCCGGTGTCCAAGTAGGCTACACCTAGCTACTGGATGGGTGTGGAAAACATTTCATTACAGGGAAGACATTTAACTTGACAAGTATAGTCCATTTGCAACTCCACTCGCTACTTGTAGCTGTGGCTAGAGTCCGTTTGTGTCGTTGGTCTTGGCTAGCTAACTAGCACCGTCATGAAAAGGGGCAAAAAAGGAGCACTACAATATTACGTTTTTCTAAGCAGTGAGAACGCTCGAGAGCAGGCAATGTTGAAAAAGTCATCCTTAGACATGTTGTACTTTTCTTAAATGTAGTTTCGTAATTGACTAAAACAAGCACACGACAAGGAAATTGCGTTTGAAAAAGGCCGCGACATTCTATCTAATACAGACGGGGACAATAAGTTATTTTCAGGAGGTGTGGCCTATTAGGGGCACGGCTTTCTGACTGATCCACCCGGTTACATCACCTTAATTAGAGGTGACACGTGCAGAACGCTGAACGAAGGAGAACTCGGTTTATTGTTTTGAAAGTCTCTGAAGAAGTGTTCTTTAAAAAAATGTTTGATTACCAGCTACCTTTTGAATTTGGATCCCATGACGAGGCCAACCAAAAGTCTGAAGAGCTGCTTGGCGTAGCAGCTAGCCTAGCTGCTAACTAGCTATCAAGCTAGCAAAGGTTTCCTGAACGCTTGAACAAAGCCTTGTGGCTGTCTAAATCTCTGCTGTTTGTTGCTGTTTCCATCTGCCCTGCAACCTGCCCGGTCTGCGTGGAGTACCAGCGTTAGCCTAAATTGCTACCGTTACATCCGAAACCAAAGCCGGTAGGAATAACATTGGAGGACAGTGTTTCTCTATCACAAGTGAAGGACATTTTAAACAAACAAAGAGGGTTCTACAAGCAGTTGCTATAAGCAGTTGAAAATAGCTTCAAAGAGCTTTGTCCAAATACTGATGGACTTGACCAGAGAGGTCCAGGACCTTAAGAACTTAAGAACCGTTTACTATTCTCCCAAGATGGGGTGGATGTCCTAAAAGAGACTTTCAGAAATATTACAAACTGTAAGTCCACACCCTTTACTCTTCTCTATTTTATTTTTTTACTAATGACCTGTCCCTGGCATTAAACAAAGCCCGTCTGTCTATGTATGCTGATGATTCAACCCTATATGCGTCAGCAACCACAGATAGTGGAATCACTGCATTCCTAAACAAAGAGTTGCAGTCAGTTTTGGAATGGGTGGCTAGTAATAAACTAGTCCTCAACATCTCTTAAACTAAGACCATTGTCTTTGGTACAAATTATTCTAGACCTCAGCTGAAGCAAGTTGAGACTAAATTACTTGGTGTTACATTGTATTGTAAACTGTCATGGTCAAAACATATTGATTCAATGGTTGTAAAGATTGGGAGAGGTCTGTCCGTGATAAAGAGATGCTCAACTTTTTTGATGCCACACTCCAGAAGTGCAAGTCCTGCAGGCTCTAGTTTGATCTTATCTTGATTATTGCCCAGTCATATGGTCAGGTGCTGCAAAGGACCTAGAAAAGCTCAAATTGGCCCAGAACAGAGTGGCATGTCTTGATCTTCACTGTAATCACAGGTCTATTAATACTATGCCTGCCAGTCTCTCTTGGCCAAAAGTAGAGGAGAGACTAACTGCATCACTTATTTTTATAAGAAACATTAAGTTGTTGAAAATTCCAAATTGTTTGCATAGTCCACTTACGCACAGCTCTGACACACACACTTACCCCACCAGACATGCCACCAGGGGTCTTTTCACAGTCCCCAAATTCAAGAAAACGTACAGTATTATATAGAGCCATGATTGCACGGAACTCCCATCTCAAATTTCTCAAGTGAACAGCAATTCTTGTTTAAAAAAACAAACATTTAAAGCAACACCTCACGACACAACCCCTGTTCCCTATTTGACCTAGATATTTTGTGTGTATTTTGTCACGTTGGTATAAAGGGATCGGGAGACAGGCGCAGGAATGCGTGATAGGGTTTTTTGTTGACCCAAATTACAGTGTGCCGTGTAAAGGCATGGGGACGAAGACCAAACAAACACGTACACAAAACACAGGGTTGAAACCCAAACAAAAGAGCGAGGAGTACCTCGAATAAATACACGGGACGAGACCCGTAATCGTCTGCACAATACAAGCGGCACGAAAGCCAAAACAACAAGGCACAGGTACTCACACAACCAAAGGACATTGGAACATTAATCAGCAGCCCAATGGTGAAACAAAGGGCACATTTATACAAATACAGTCAGTGAGGAATTGGAACCAGGTGTGCGTAATGACACAGTTCAGTGCCTAGAGGCCGGTGACGTAGACCTTCCGAAACTGGTGCACGGAACGAGCAACGGTACCGGAGGGATCCGGAACATATTTACTAATATGCAGGCTATGTGTGATGTTTTAAAGGTATGTAGTTCTGTCCTTGAACTGTTCTTGCCTATATTCTGTATTATGTCATGTTTCATATTTTGTGTGGACCGAAAGGAAGAGTAGCTGCTGCTTTCGCAACATATAATGGTGATCCTAATAAAAAATGAAAAAATACCAATAATAATTTTTGGCCACCCGTAAATGTCATTCCATTTCATCAATGTTAAGTTTTTACACTGAAAATTTGAATTTTACTTTCACATGAAATGTTCTAATATGAAATGTATAACATTAGTATTTATATATTCCAACATTGGGATATGCATAAGTTTTTGGAGAACTCATACACTCGTAAGCCTTATCAAAGCTTCAAAAGTGTCAGCGTTCAACCTTAACATGTGATAACAATACAACAGAGCAAATTAACCGGAATGACTGTCTCACGGGTGGCCAAAAATAACTAACTATCTGAAAGCAACGCTCATACTAAGCCACACCTCCGGTCTTCTGAGCTGACCCGCTGGATCTTATCGCAATAACCCAGCAGTCAATCACTCAGCACCCAGCATCAATAACCCAGCAGGCAATAACTCAGCATCAATAACCCAGCAGTTTTTAAAGAAAACAACCCAACTAAGTGACCCAACGTCTGCAAACCAGCAGTTGGGTCAACCAAACAACCCAGCATTTTTTTTGCGGAATGCACCATTCACACACACTGACAACCATGTACAACACAGAGAGGAAGGGAGGAAGAGAGAGGGGGAAGAGATGGAGACAGAGAGAAAGAAAGGCAGCATGTGTGTAAGGAGTGGGAGTGGGGATGAAAGACTATGCGAGAGAGAAAGAGAAAGAATTTGTGTGTGTATGTGTGAGAGAGAGGTGGGAGAGAGAAAAAGCGTGCGTGAGAGAGACAGAGAGCGAGAGAAACAAGAAGCATTCAGTCCTGTCCAGTAGAATAGTGGGGACTTGGTGGGTGACAGAAAGAGAGACAGACAAAATAGAAAGAGAGCGCTCTGGTCAGCAGCCAGTCAGTCAGCAGTGTCCGTGGACGGGGGCCATGATCTACTCAACAACCTTTAACCCCTACTATGACATATCGCCCCCGCACAGGGAGGGTAGGAGAAGAGGGGAAAGGAGGGATTGTTATTCCGCAAGGACCTCTCAGCCTAGCAACACAGCTAGCTCCAGGCTAGGGGAGGGGTAGAGAGCCGTGCAGATGGAGCATAGAGGAGAGATTGAAGAGAGAGAGAGAGAGAGAGAGAGAGAGAGAGAGAGAGAGAGAGCGAGAGGAAGATAGAAGAGAGGGCAAATAGAAGAGAGAGGAGATAGAAAAGAGATATATAGACGATAGGAGGTTGCTTGGCAACGCTCCCAGTGCTAGCACGGCATCTCGACCACGGAAGAACTAACTAACCTCTATACGTAGACAGCTAGAGCTAACGGACTCCTCCAGCATAACACAAAGTCACTGGGACTACTATGAGCAAAATACTTTGAAGGCGTTGGAAGTACATCTTTTTTGGGGTTGAAAAGATGTTGAAAATAAGTCTTTTTCAACGTCTTGTAATGTCTTTTTCAACGTCTTGTGCTCGCTATTCCCTGCTCTACTCTACCGTGTCTTGACGTGAAAGAGTAGACACACGTATACGCAATACGCATGGTTACAAATCTAAAGCACACACAACAACAAATCAAATCTTATTGGTTGCGTACACATACAGTATTTTGCAATTATTATCGCAGGTGCAGCAAAATGCTTATGCCCCCCCCCCCCCAAAAAAATAAATTAACAAACATCACAATGAGCAATGTCAGAGTCTGGAATACAAATATATATGTATATGACACAGTATGGACAGTATATGAATAGAAAAGATGTGTACAGCAGCAGTTATATAAGATGACACTGAACACTAGGAACACCTTCCTAATATTGAGTTGCAACCCCCACCTCTTTTGCCCTCAGAACAGCCTCAATTCGTCAGGGCATGGACTCAACAAGGTGTCGAAAGCTTTCCACAGGGATGATGGCCCATGTTGACTCCGATGCTTCCCACAGTCGTGTCAAGTTGGCTGGATGTCCTTTGGGTGGTGGACCATTCTTGATACACACGGAAAACTGTTGAGCATGAAAAACCCAGCAGCGTTGCAGTTCTTGACACAAAACAGTGCGCCTGGCACCTACTACCATACCCCGTTTAAAGGCACTTAAATCTTTTGCCTTGCCCATTCAGCCTCTGATTGGCACACACACAATCCATGTATCACTTTGTCTCAAGAATTCAAAAATTCTTTGTTTTAACCCGTCTCTTCTATTTCATCTACACTGATTGAAGTGGATTTAACAAGTGACATTCAATAAGGGATCACAGCGTTCCCCTGGATTCACCTGGTCAGCCTATGTCATGGGAAGAGCAGGTGTTCTTCATGTTTTGTACACACAGTCTACATATGAGGTGGGTAAAACAGTATGTAAACATTATTAAAGTGACCAGTGTTTAATGTATATAGGGCAGCAGTCTCTAAGGTGCAGCGTAGAGTACCGGGTGATAACATGTGACTAACCCATAGTAGGCCGACAAAAGACATCACATGCAATGCATGTCAACAAAAATCCACAACCCCCCCCCCCCTCTCTCTCCCACACAAATACAAAAAAAAACATTTGGTTTCCTCACCTGAGCTAGCAGCTAGTGTAGCCTCACTGCACCAAGGATGTTAGCATCCCTATGCCATTCTTACGACGCTTTATAACATCACATTGCATAGCATGTCTATGGCAGTCGAGTCGTTCAGACAGACAGACAGACAGTGCAGTGTACTAAAGAACAGGCTGAGCACAACACACACGGACGGACGCTGCTTATGTCTAATGGCGCCAGAGCCCGCCCTCCCATCTCCTCCCTCCCTCTCTCGTTTTCTTATGCAGACAACAAGGACGGCAGGGAGGGGAGGGGTTTGCAGGTTACATCTGTAACAGGGAGGAGAGAGGTACCAGCTATCACGCCATCGTTGCACCACAGCCTACCCCTCATTCCCTTCTGTTTGTCTAGACTGACAGGGAGGTAAGAGAGCAGAGAAGGGGGAGGCCCCAACCTCAGCATCCTCCACCATCCAACATGGCAACGCAGTATCCTTATTGAACATGGCAACATGGTCTCCTCCACTTGTATTTAGAAACCATTTTTTTTTTTAAATCAGATTTAGAAGGAAAGAAAACGAACTATCTAAAATAGCCAGCGTTTTTATTTTTAAATCTTGGATGTACAGAAGAGAAGTTGGAAACAGAAGAGTGGAACAGGTGGAACTGACTGGAGCAGATTCTCAGGTTGCCATAGAAACAGCCATATAGGGTAGAGCAGGGGGCACGGGGAGGACAGAGGGAGGGAGGATGCTGTTTAGTGGGTACTGGTAGGGTAAGGTACCACCACTTAGGCTGGCTCCAACACAACAAACCAATTACTAGTGATCGGAACAGGTTCATATATTGTCAGGACGAGGCTAACAAAAATATGCAACTTTAGGTCCTGTAGTAGCCCAGGAGAAACTAAACATGAATTAAAAAATAACCAACACTCTCAAACTGAGTAAATGATTTTAGTTATTACATTTAGTAATAAAGTCATTTCTATTCAATACATTTAAAATAAACAACTCAATGCTGGCTGTCTTCTTAAGGCCAATAATTACACATAACCCTGTGGTTAAACAAAGAGATCAACTGGAGGACACCCAACGACGAGGTAACTTCATCCGGGTTAATCATCTACTCCCAATAATGTCATCCACAGACCTCATAGGAATCTGTGGAACACAAACAGTTGCTTCATCCCATGCCATGTCATCTTTCCATTTTATTGTACTGACCAGCAATCACCTATAACAACTCAACCAAAACATGGGAATCTGTAGAGCACAATAAACATATGACTTCAGAGCCGTCTCCTCTTTCCCTTCACCTATATGACAACACCACCAAAACATGAGTGCATCTCAATAGTCCTCCCCTTGACTCCTTTCCTTCATCTGCACGGATGTGAAAAAACTATAGATAAGGGCCTGAGTGGCGATGAAGGGAGGAGGAAAGGAAGCCACTGCAGACTATTGAGATGCAGCCCAGGCAGGTCTCCTCCAGGCCTGGGGCCTATAAGGCCAGTGCTCCTGCTGTGATAATCAGTTCAATATGGACACCAGTGTAACATAACCAGTGTAACATCTGACAAGACTATTTTGCTCCGACAAATGCCACAGTGGTGACCACAGCAAGATCCAACCCCTGCTCAACAAAGAACACAATCTTCATTGAACACTATGGCCATTGATCATGAGGCGATCATGTTTCTATAAATAATGCCATATCTCATGTGTGGTTAACCTACAATCCCAAGGTCTCATTTCCTTAACCCAAACCCACAATGATTTCCAATAGAAAATACCCAAAATGTAAATAAATACTAGCTACCCTCCCTTATGAACGAATATAGTTTCACTGACAGCGTACACGTATACAGGCAATACTGTTAAGCGTGTTGATTAGAGAACTTCCCTGCAGGATTCAATCTGACTCTAGACTCTATGCCCATTGTGTGGGTGTGGATACTAATGACAGGGGTATGACAACAGGGTCAGTGAGCTGAGCTGACAGATACAGAGACATGTAGAACTCCAGTTGATCTCTCAACCCCGCTGTGTGTGTGTGTGTGTGTGTGTGTGTGTGTGTGTGTGTGTGTGTGTGTGTGTGTGTGTGTGTGTGTGTGTGTGTGTGTGTGTGTGTGTGTGTGTCGGCACTTATCTACCATCTACCCCCCTGTCCCTGGGCCATCATAGTAGAATAATAACATATGCAATTTAGCAGAAACGTCTATCCAAAGCAACTGACATTGTAAGCAACATGCTCTACCAACTGAGCCACAGGAGACCACCATCACACAGGACTTATTCACTGCTGCTACCAATGGACCGCCTAGGATCCAGTGAGGCACAGGGCCACACATCTGAGGGACAGGTAAAGTACACGGTACACAGTTGCTGTTTAATGTTTACACACACACACTCAGAAACGCCCGCACACACACCGTGTTCAGTGTAGCGCTCCCTCGGAACTCAAACAGCACAATAACCATATACTGTAACGACCGACTGTTATTACAGCACCTTCTCGGAGGGGAAAGCAGACCGTACAGACATTGCATCACCACCCTCAGTGCTGTAGCTGCACCTGCCGTGACACACAGGACACGCACAAACAGTATGCAATGATGTTCATCATCTCCACATCATCTCCACTAGTCTTACATAGCCCACTCGGTCTACATTTCAGGTGAACCTACAAGCGAAGGAAGGTCCTATATCTGGTTCAACGCGTGAATGCTGCCAACAGCACCTACAGCTTTATCTGCTTAGCATACAACATGATAGCACTGGTTTGAACGGGAGTATCTGCTCTATCTACGTTATAAGGGCTGTCTCCAGGTACCGATAGTGCAGGAGGTAGGCCAACTCCGAATGCTTTGATAAACAGGGTAAGGAACACATTGCCTCGGGAAGTAGTTTGGGGGTGGTGTGATTTTTTGGGGGGGGGGGGGGGGGGGCACCTTCAGCACCCCTACTCCCTGTGTCGTCGGGAGATAACATCACACAGGGCTGCTCTCCGTGATCAATACAGCTGTATCTCAGCGACACTAGCATTCATATCTCAACTTAAACAATCACGTAACGAAGACAACATTAGCAGTAGCCTATAGTGTTATTACCTCACGTTGTTATAAAATCACAGGTCAATAACATGATCATAACAATAAAAGGCAGGGAAATAATAGAATGGGGGAAAAAATATCCACAAATAAAATGTTAAGACATATAGCCTATGTCGATGTATTTCTGGTTTTGAGCACGATGAAAACCACGGGGTGTTCTGGCCTGGTGACAATACCCGCTCCCCCACGATTCAGTATAAATAGAGACGCGACAATAAAACCGAGCCGCAACACAAAAATAACGCACCGCAATACACCCAATGGAGATATTGTCACAATAAAGACCAGATATGGAATAGACATATTTGTGGTCAAATGTTCAGTAGTATATTTTGGGGGGATAATTAGACTACATTATAGGCTACAGGCGCGGGCGCGTCAATTGAGAATGATAGTGCGGTGCAGTAGATTTACTGTTCTGTTGTGACGTTTGGATATCTACATGCGAAACGACCACCCTTTCATCGCGCACATGATTAATAGCCCCAAAATAAAAACAGAAAAATAACTGCATTCCACCTACCGTAAAATGAAAAGAAAAAATGCGAAGATACCAGGTATTTGTAACAATAAAGAAGAAATAAGCCCAGGTTTGATTATTTTCCATTATACGGGGCTGCGCACTAACAGACGGCAGGGGGACGTAACCACGCCGCACTACTGTAGCAAGCCAACTAACGTTAGCCCCCTGCTAACGTAATAGGCAAGGGGAGGAATTATTTGACAAATAGCTGACCGATCACTGGAAAACAAACAGGGAAAACTATTTTCACGCCACTTTAAAACCGAAGTGACTCTTTCGTAGTAGGTTAGGATAACTTACATAGCATGTTAGGGTAATTAACGTAGCAGGTTAGGAGACTGGGGTTAAGTTTAGGAAAAGGGTAAGGGTTAGGGAAAATCACCTTATATTGAAGTGATTGATCACACGCTGCACAAGAGGGGGGTGGCTCCACAAATACTCACCTCTGTGTCCCCGGATTGGTGATTTGTGATCAGCTAACCTCCATGTGTGAAGGAACAGTGTGTCACGGCAGCCCTCTTCAAAGCGCTTTAACTTTGGTCACTGTTTACTTGTCATGGGTCGAGGGTAATGAAACACTGTGCGACAGCAGAGCCACTGTGGTCACAGCGCAAAGTTGACAGCGCTGGGAATGTAAAGGAAATTAACACATTAAAGCACTACAATTGTTTCGCTTGTATATAGGTCATGCAGTGTGGCCGCAATTACAGATAAGCAATCTGCATTTACTAGGCATTAACGTCCCTGGAAAACAGAAGGTGCCTTTAGCACTAAAATGAACTAAGGATGAGGTCATGGTTCAGAAGGGAGAGAGAAAAAAAATCAGGTTGACGTCATTTTCAGCCAATCGGAGTCCGCGGTTTAGGGGTTAGTTGACGTCAGCCTTCTGAGCCGTGGATTAAAGGGACACTGGTTTTAAAGGAGACGTGCACGATTATTCCTTGATCTCGCGTGCGGCGCAACATGCTGTCAAGAGCTCACACGCTTCAGGGAACGTAGGGGTCATGCACTGTCGCTTAGAGAGGAAAAGGCTCTTTTGTGCAACCGCGATTCAAAGGTTGCTGGATGGGTGTGCAGAATCCTGGGCCCAGGAGGCTGCTGAGGGGAGGACGGCTCGTAATAATGGCTGGAATGGAGTGAATGGAATGGAGCCGTCCTAATTAAGGTGCCACCAGCTGGCCGGCTGTCTGTGATCCCAGGACATGTCTAGGTTTGGTCTGTGTGATATCCCTCTTCATCTCCCCCTTGTCTGAAAGACCACGGAATGAATGAAAAAAATCAACTCTCTAACCGCCATTTTGAATTGTAAAAAGAATTTAGGATTTTTTTCGGGTTACTTTGACATTAGTGAAATAAAGATGCATCTCATGAGAATGTCAAGAACCACAAAATTGGATCCATTTTTTAAAATTGTATATAGAGCCAAGACAAATACTAACTCTAATAGGGCTCAATACAGGGTGAATGAAAATAAAGAATAGCCAGTTAACCAAAAAAGGAACAAAAAGGAAAAAAATTGCATATATCCGAGAGAACCAAAACATACAATACAGTCTAATAAAAGGCCTACCCAAGAAATACAGTGACAACATCAACACTAGATCCATATGAATATTTATAAATCCTACAATTGTATTCGTGGTCATTGCTCATTGTGAGTTATTTTGCTCTCATAATAAAATGGGATGGTCTTTATGTGTCATAGCACAGATGATATATTAACAAGTGACTGCTCTAACAATGGAAATTCATGTCCTCAACGATGGAAGGCAGGCAGGGGGAGGTGAGATCCTTCCAGCCAATGAAAGGGCAGATACAGTCACAACTCTGATATGAAGTTTTATTTTTTTTAAGTTGCCGAAATGCCAGGTGTCCACTTATATCAGTGCATTCGTAACAACATAACCATTACGAAACTTCTATTCAATCAAATAAGCCGGGCGTAGCAAATGAGGAATGACATTTTAAGTTGACTAAATTCGACTCTCTCTCATTGACCTCCATACAAAAAATTCCGTGGACAGATTTTGGGTCGAGTAAACACTCTCGCTTCGCCTCTTTCTCTGGTTGTAGTCGTTGTATGGCGCTGTATTACATTGCATAGTCTGGCATCTAGTGGTTATAGTTGTGTACTGACAACTGCTACAGCAGGCATTCTAAAGAGAAATGACAACACAGATTCATGAAAATCTACTTTTATTTGGATGCAAAAACTCACAATTTAAAAGCAATACTGTAGTAGCGTAGGCTGTTTGCTGGTTGGTTGGAGTATGTCTGATAGTTTCCCCAGTGTGAAAAACTGTTTGAGAAGACATTTCAACCAAAAAGACACATTCAAAGTATTTTCAACCAATTTTGTTCACTGGGTTGGCTATTTCAATGATCTTCTCCCTCACTATGATCACCAGAATAAGACCTGGCAGCACAGACAACAAGCACTCAAAATAAAGCGGTTGGATCAAATTGCAACGAGCGTTATCAGGAAAGGATTTCATAGTTGAATTCCAACTTCTCCAAGTTCCTAGCGGTTCCACTTCAGCTTTTTTTCCCCATCTGCAAAACTCAACATGTCACGGCCGTTTCAATCAGAGGATGAAATGCGCATTTTTACTTTGTGAGATGCCCATTTAAAACAAACCAGTGACATTGTCTCCTGCTGGGTGTTCGCTGTAATGGACCAGTTGCATTCAATCAAGATGAGAGTCGTTAGAGGTTTCTTCCATACAACTCTTAATCCCATTGTTTTAGCTGTCCTACGCGTAGTTGATATTTCTCATGTCGATGTGAGGTCAGTCTGGCCTGGAGTTCACAGGCAACAATGCAATCAATTACGCGCCAAGGGGAAACCATGCAGTCGGTCAATGTTAAGTATCGGAGGTGTCAACCACATTCAAATCCTGGCCCGGAAGCTGTTCGTCATTGGCATAAACATTTAGAGTGAACCCATAGTGTGGTTTTCCTTGATATGCGATTGAATTCAATTGAAACCACAGATGGGGAATGTGTGAGGACTGTGTAAAAACTGGGTCTGGGGTAAAACTCGAAAAGAAAACGAGATAAAAAAAACCTCAAGGACACACAAAGCAAAGCATATTGAAGCAAAGCCTAGAGGCATCAAAGTCATACTGAAGACAAAACAATCAATGGTTTTTTGTTGTAAGGTAACTTGGGTAGTTGTCACATTTGTTTCTGTCAAATCTTGCGATATAAACCAATGGTTTGACCACAGTATGAGCTACATTCCATTGTGGTGTAAATGGAAAATATACACAAGGCATCTACTCGAAAGGATTGTATAAAAAACGGTTCTAAAAATATCTCTGGTTGGTTTCACAAAAGCAAACTGTATCAAAAGCATTGGCAGAGAGCAAGCAAGATAATCGGAGAACCCTTATTACAACAGAAAGCTGGACAACCAATCACTTTCGCTTTGATTACGGACATATGAGAGTCCCATACAGCACATGCAATCCATTTAAGTCAACACAGTCAAAACACGACACAGAGAAATGAACATTTTACAGCTGAACATCAGAGAGACAACCATAGTTGGTCTATTGTGCTTTATACGGAGTAGGCTTGGCCTGTCTATACAACAATCATGGGCTGCTAACGTCACGCACGTGTTCAGGGTACTGTTGTCAGCAGAGGTTATCATCATTCCAACCCCACAGAGAGGGCGCTGATGGTCAGGGTCAGGAGGGTCAGGTTTACCCATCATCATTAACACCTGGATCCTTTGTTAGAGGGGAATAATAACGTTTAAAGGAAAGCTAAACCATTAAAGTCCAGTTTAGAGGTTTTGTTTCTTCTTGCAACCTTTTTACATTTGTACCCTTTTGCACTTTCATGTTGATCTTCTAGCCTGGTCCCAGATCTGTTTTGTTGTTGTTGCTTTTGCAGACTATATTTGAATTGACAAAACATGACAATACCATAAGGAGTTTGGCAAGCGAGCCGAAACAGACTGGCACCCAGGCTATTTGACTCCCGCGAGGGGGAGAAAAAAAAGTAACAGGTGCACGTTTCACTAGTAGATCTGCACCTCAGTCTCTGGATTCCTATGCTACTGTATGTGCCAGTCATTACTTCTCGTGTGTGAACTCAGAAGTTGAGACACGCCCCCCCCCCCCCTCAAGTCTCAGTGGTCACCTGACAACGCTGGTGAAAGTCTAGGAGGCTATGATGTCTGATGAATTACCATGGAGATCATGATGACCGACTGACTGACTGCACATACGCACGGTACTGTAATACTGAAGAGACTGCACACAATGCCTAGTTACTCAACGGTTACATTCCTCAGTGTTTCCGTAGAGATCTATGGTACATGCCTCATTCAGTGGTAATGAACACGGAGCACCATGAAAACTGAAGATGAGGTGGCTCCTGAGAAGCACCAGGAGTTTTGAAAGGCCTGCTGTAGTGTGTTTATTTGAAGAGGCCAAGTGAGCACAAGACTTTGAACATTGACATTTTCTACGTCTTTTGCTCGTATGGAGATGGTTTTGTTGTAACAGGAGAGAAAAGCTAGTTGGCGGTTTACGTTTCAGACGAACTGGTGGTCCCTCACTGTGAGATTGTAGGCTTCACACCGTGAATATAGGCTGGACCTTTTCTTATCTGGAGAAGTCTGAATAATCTAACATGGCACTTGACGGGACATATCTTATCAAATATCCTACTGGACAGTCCTCTGCCAAGTGTGACAACAAATGTCTGCGTTAGAAGTGGGGCCAGACAGACATGTAGTCATTGCTACTCTTAGAGCATGGTCTGCAAATCAAATCGGTCAAATTCTTGCCGAATTAAGGAATTTACGTCAGGATTGGGCTTCTCGTACGTGGGCCTCTGAAATGGAAGGGGGCTGGATGAGGCTGACATAGTCTGTTATTGTTTTTGTGGTTGTGTGTGCTAAAGGGTGACATTGAGATGGGTGTACAGTACAGTAGGTACAGTACAGTAGGTGCCGTGTACAGTACAGTAGGTAGTGTACAATACAGTAGGTACAGTACAGTAGCTATCAGTGTACAGTAGGTACCGTGTACAGTAGGTAGTGTACAATACAGTAGGTACAGTACAGTAGGTACAGTGTACAGTAGGTACCGTGTACAGTACAGTAGGTACAGTGTACAGTACAGTAGGCACAGTGTACAGTACAGTAGGTACAGTGTACAGTACGTACAGTGTACAATACAGTAGGTACAGTGTACAGTACAGTAGGTACAGTGTACAATACAGTAGGTACAGTGTACAGTAGGTACATTGTACAATACAGTAGGTACAGTGTACAGTAGGTACAGTGTACAATACAGTAGGTACAGTGTACAGTACGTACAGTGTACAATACAGTAGGTACAGTGTACAGTACAGTAGGTACAGTGTACAGTAGGTACAGTGTACAATACAGTAGGTACAGTGTACAGTAGGTACAGTGTACAATACAGTAGGTACAGTGTACAATACAGTAGGTACAGTAGGTACAGTGTACAATACAGTAGGTACAGTGTACAATACAGTAGGTACAGTGTACAATACAGTAGGTACAGTGTACAGTACAGTGGTGTGTCTCTACTCCTCTACAATGTGGGACAGCTGCTTCTCGTAGAGGCTGAGGACGTGGTGAACAAACTGGTACTGCTCACCCGTCTGGATCATCCCGCCTCTGCAACACACACACGAACCACACACACACACACACACACACACACACACACACACACACACACACACACACACACACACACACACAGGGGTCAGACGGGAGAGAAAGAACAGACCGGTGTCAGGAAAAAGACGAAGACAGACAGGTGTGAAGCAAGATAGCCCAAGACAGACTGGAGACTCACCTGTCGAGGCGGAGCTGGCAGGTTGTCCTCAGGATGTCGACCACGCCCTCACTCCTCAGCTGTTTACACAGGATGGAGGTGGCGATGAAACAGCCTGTCCGACCTATCCCAGCACTGCAGGAAGGAAGAGGAACCATGAATGTAGTACACCTGTATTTCTGACCTGACTAACTACTAATGCACCGAAAAGCCATGAGAGCTGCATTGCTGCTAAGTCGTCCGTCTTTAGGGGCATAGACCTTCCAAAGATTCCACTGAGACACCCGCCCCATTGATGGTACCGACCAGAGATCGAAAGAGGACTCATCTCTGTATCTGTGCCATTATGGCGTCTGTGACAGCACGGACAGAGCCATTGTGGCTATCTCCATTTCAAAACAGTCCATTTTCTTCTTCTCGTGTTTATTAAAAGCGTAAAGCTTATATTGGTGATTTACAGCCACCTGCAGTACTGAAGTCCTGAACCAAATCTTGTGTGTCATTCATTTATTGTGGCCACTAGATGGCGGATATGGCATTAAATCATTTACAAACCATAGGCAACCCTATTTGAAGAAGAAGGCAATGCTCTGAACATTGGCTGTTCGCTCCCAACCCATAGGAATCCCCACCCAGTTGACTACTTTGAAATGGTGGAATCCCTCAATGGCAATGTCCATGCTAGAATGGGTTATATCCATCTAGAGCCCTAATTCTACCTCTATGGTACAGACTAACCCTTCTGGACTATCAGGTGTGTATCATATCTGTGTTTCCAACTCTACCTGCAGTGGACGATGACAGGGCCGCTGGTGGGCGGAGCTTCCGCTCTGGCCTGCTCCACTTCCTCTACCAGTTCCAGGAGGGGCGGGGCTTTGTCTGGGGTCTTCTGGTCAGGCCAGGAGGTGTACCAGTACTGCCGGAGGCTGCGCTCTTCTCCATCAAACTGACACACACGCGCACACATTAACACATACATGCACATGCATAGGCACACACATGCATGGGCACACGCAGAGACAAACAGAGACACAGAGACATTTTTTCAGCCTCATCCTCTGCATGTACATACAAACTGTTACCTAGGTGTTAGTTGCTACGACAACAACGATTGCAGAGCCAGACTGTGACAGGAACGCAGAGTGACTTTTTAAAATATATATATATATATTTTTTTACAAATGGTGTTGTTTTTCATTGTGTGATTTCATAAGCATATTATTAGCCAACAGCTGTACTTGTGGCAGCTTATCTATCTCTCTTGATTCAGAGGCCAGTGCTTAGTGGATGAGAAGTGAGTCCATAATCCAAAAGGGTCAATGTAATAACTCAAACTGCTTTTTCTCATTGTCATTTTATATAATCATTTATACATGTCCTTGGCAGTGGTGTACAGATGTATACTGTACGTGTCTGTCTGCTATCAGTCTCACCTTCAGAGTGAAGACCCTCAGGCTGTAGTCGTCCTCCTGGGTTACCGTGACAACCTTGATCTCGATGCCCTCGTGGGTCACAGAGTCCTCAGGCCAGTACTCTGCACATTTCTGGTAAGGCGGCAACACACAGCCAGGGTTTCACATTGGACATTTACTGGGAAGAGTGGGCTCCTACCACACCATCCTCCCCTATCCATCCCTCTTCTCCCTCCTCACCTCATTCTTCTCCTCTAGGTTCGTGATCATGACGATGATGGGACAGCGCTCCTGCCACACCATCCTCCAGAAGTCTCCCACTGTGTTCACTGTAGGACCCTGGGTAGCGATGTACGCCCGCTCCTCACCCCCGTAACCCTGAGGAAGGCAACACAGTAGTTCAAGTGAGAGCACGTAGAAGGTCTCACAGGACCCTTGATGGGAACAACTTGTACACAGGGCCGACCCAAGCCTCTTGCCCCCAAAAACAAACACGTTAGGGTTTTACCCATGCCAGTGTTTTTGCCCTAGCGGCCGCTGGGCCCGAAGCGGCCACTTGCCGTATGTTTCTTATTGGCTGGGCTGGCACTGCTTGTACAGGAAGTAGCTGAGAGGGAGCAGTAGGCAGACAAAGACGTACCTGTAGGTAGTTAGCGTTGATGTAGGTACTGAGGAACTCCTCTTCATCTGCTGTCCGGAGTATCACTCGGCTGTGTGCGTCTGGAAAACAACGGATCCCGTTACAAGGTGTGTGTCCAGCGTTGTCGCTCACCTCTACTCTACAGGTTCAGAGATGGATTCAAAATGGCTGCCGTTTTGTAGTGTCTCTACTCACTGGGGAGGATGGTCTTGTAGCGGTTCTTCCTCACCAGGCCCGGGTAGTTATACTCCTTTGGGTCCACAAAGTTCATGGGAGTTTCCTGTCAATGGCAACAGAACAATGGATGTGGCTTAGCGATGTATGGCTGTGTAGAGGAAGTGAGGACCCTACTGAATTGTGTGTGCAATGGGCATGATTGTGTGAGTGTCACTGTTTGCGTGTGTTGTAAACGAATAACCTCAGCAACAACAAAAAAAGAAACAGCCCTTTTTCAGGACCCCGTCTTTCAAAGATAATTCCTAAAAATCCTAAATAACTTCACAGATCTTCATTGTAAAGGGTTTAAACACTGTTTCCCATGCTTGTTCAATGAACCATACATAATTAATGAACATGCACCTGTGGAACGGTCGTTAAGACACTAACAGCTTACAGAGACTGTAGACGATTAAGGTCACAGTTATGAAAACTTAGGACACTAAAAGAGGCCTTTCTACTGACTCTGAAAAACCCAAAAGAAAGATGCCCAGGGTCCCTGCTCATCTGCGTGAACGTGCCTTAGGCATGCTGCAAGTAGGCATGAGGACTACAGATGTGGCCAGGGCAATAAATGGCAAAGTCCGTACTGTGAGACGCCTAAGACAGCGCTACAGGGAGACAGGACGGACAGCTGATCGTCCTCGCAGTGGCAGACCATGTTGTAATAACACCTGCACAGGATCGGTACGTCCGAACATCACACCTGCGGGACAGGTACAGGATGGCAACAACAACTGCCCGAGTTACACCAGGAACGCACAATCTCTCCATCAGTGCTCAGACTGTCCGCAATCGGCTGAGAGAGGCTGGACTGAGGGCTTGTAGGCCTGTTGTAAGGCAGGTCCTCACCAGACATCACTGGCAACAGCGTCACCTATGGGCACAAACCCACCATCGCTGGACCAGACAGGACTGGCAAAAAGTGCTCTTCACTGACGAGTCGCGGTTTTGTCTCACCAGGGGTGATGGTCGGATTCTCGTTTATTGTCGAAGGAATGAGTGTTACACCGAGGCCTGTACTCTGGAGTGGGATCGATTTGGAGGTGGAGTGTCCGTCATGGTCTGGGGCGGTGTGTCACAGCATCATCAGACTGAGCTTGTTGTCATTGCAGGCAATCTCAATGCTGTGCGTTACAGGGAAGACATCCTCCTCCCTCATGTGGTACCCTTCCTGCAGCCTCATCCTGACATGACCCTCCAGCATGACAATGCCACCTGCCAAACTGCTCGTTCTGTGCGTGATTTCCTACAAGACAGGAATGTCAGTGTTCTGCCATGGCCAGCGAAGAGCCAGGATCTCAATCTCATTGCGCACATCTGGGACCTGTTGGATCGGAGGGTGACGGCTAGGGCCATTCCCCCCAGAAATGTCCGGGAATTTGCAAGTGCTTTGGTGGAAAAGTGGGGGTAACATCTCACAGCAAGAACTGGCAAATCTGGTGCAGTCCATGAGGAGGAGATGCACTGCAGTACTTAATGCAGCTGGTGGCCACACCAGATATAGATACTGTTATTTTCGATTTTGACCCCCCCCCTTTGTTCAGGGACACATCATTCAATTTCTGTAAGTCACATGTCTGTGGAACTTGTTCAGTTTATGTCTCAGTTACTGAATCTTGTTATGTTCATACAAAAATTAAGTTTACTGAAAATAAACGCAGTTGACAGTGAGAGGACATTTATTTTTTGGATGAGTTTAGATTATACACAAATAGTGTATACACAAATGACAATTCACTCTAATTGAAGAAAATGTGACTCTGCCACAGATAACATTTGGTCCCGCTCTAAAAAGAGTAAAACATACTCTGGCTAGAAGCTTGTTTTTTCAGAGTTGTGTATGATCAATTTAGTGTTGATATTTAACTCTGCATTTCACTCAGGACAGGATTAACGGAAAATAACTTTCTGCAGTGTTGTTCAGTATTCTAAAGTAAATTATTTAGAGTAATGTTCACTCACAACATAATCGCAAGAGTTCATTCAACTCCTACAGACTCAAACTCAGCAATATTTTGGTGTTTAAACGGTGCAATTTGAGGTGGAGGGTGTAAAGTCTCATTCACATATTTCTTAATGTGCCATATTATGGAGGCTTAGAATGTGACATCCAATCTCGATTGGTATCCATTTAAGAGGAAGGATGTCCTGCAATTTTGCATCAGCCATGACTCTGCATGTCAGGGAAGACAGAACTTTTGTTAGAGACTACCTAGATCATCTAAACTCCAACTGCCTTCTCAGTAAATTGCAATAAATCCAACCAATTTACAGATTAGATTTGTTTAGGAAAATGTATGTTACATATTGTGCAGCATAAAATCAAACATGCAAAAACAGAGATATTGAAACAAACAATTCTAATAATCTACCTGCAACAGAGCATGCTGGGAACTATGACAATGACGCTCCCTCCCACATCTGTGGCTACTCCATAGTTCTAACTCCCAATCAACTCCAGTTATCATTACTAACTCCAGGGAGCGTATCACTCGGTTGAGGGTTATGATAACTCCAGGAGAGTCAATTCAACAACAACAAAATTACTCTGCCATTTCAACTGTCCTTGATTTACCGTGTACTAATTGGGAGTGTGCACCTCTACTTTACAGACTTTATTGTCCCCTCTACCTTGAGTGGGATTGTGTACAACAGTCCTGCTTCGTGCAATTGTGTGTGTAGATCCACAGTATCTTGGTCTGAGAGAGAGACCGAGAGCGAGAGAGACAGAGAGACAGAAACAGAGAGAGAATCTCAGCCTAAACATGTAACGTATCCTCTATGGAGCTGGGTATGCTAATGCGTTTCACTGTGTCCACATCTCACCCACCAACTGTTTCGAGTAGCCTCTGGATGTACAGCGCTCCTTGGCGTGTGTGTTTTACTCACATAGAACTCAGCCTGTAGGGCCTGGTCGTCTATAGCGCGTGTGTGGAGCTGGCTAGGGGTGAGAGTGTTTGTTCCCTCCCTCAGGTACTCCTTGGCAGTCTGGTCTCTGGGGGAGAGCTGGGCTCCGTAGCCATAGGGCTCCGTACAGCCAGGAGAACACATGTCCAGGGTCAGAGACACGTTGGAGCCTCTCCTAACACACACACACACACACACACACACAGGACGGCACCGACACATACAAGAAGAACAAACGTACAGACAAGAAGAACGTTGTGCCGTAATTGTGCGCACGCACACACACACAACCCCCACACGCGAGAAAAAGGCATGAACGCATACACACACACACAGACATTCTCCCTAGAACACCTCTCCACCACACTTCCACCCCCCCCACTGACCTCTCCTGCAGGCCCACAGGTGTAACAGAGAGGGTGGTGATGTCCCCCTCTGTCCTGGTGTCCAGGCCCAGGTCAAAGATGGGGGTCTGGGGTTCAGCTTCCAGGTCCATCAGGTCCTCCTGGGCGTCTGTCCACTCCGACAGAGTGAAGGAAGGCTGGCGACTCACCGACTGACGTCTGTCCCCATGGTCAGCCACCGTCGCCGCTGACCACCACGCATCACCGTACTCCAACTTACACACAGTGCGGATGATCTGGAGACGCAGCATCAAAACGCACATTTCAGAACTGTGTCCAATGCCACCGTTTGTCTCAATGTCAAATCATTTCTGGGGAACAATTAAGTACCTTACTGTGAGTGTTTTCAATTAAAATGGTCGTAAAAAACAAAAAAATATAGCTGTTAAGCAAAGAGCAATTTCTCAAGCAAGAATTTTCCTAGACTGTCGAGGAGTCATCTGACTGGGGAGGGGACCAGTGAAAACTATCTGTTACTAGCAGAAAGGTTTAGAATCTATTGGTCTATTAACTAATTGACATAGGGGGGACATGGGAGAGCCACCCTTTATTAAGTAAACTGGAACTGTGATCATTTTTTTCAAGAGTAAACGGCCTGAGTAAGACATCTTCATTTATCCACCATCTTTGACTTTGGCACGGATCCACAAGCCTTTATATCGGTAATTCTACATCCCGTCTTATTTATTGACGATTGGCTGTAAGAACAGATTTAGTGTCGCTATCATGTCAAAGCGCAAGGCAGATGATCTCAAACCCAGGACTTGGCCCACAAGTATGGCCACTGCCATAGACGTTTGGGAAAGACAGCATACTATGAACACAAAGCTGAGTTCTATGATAAATGAGCTCATCAATGGAAAGTCGATCGACAAGACACAGCCACCTTTCCCAGAGGAATTGCCATTGCAGCAAGAACAGACCAAGAAGTTACTTTGTCAGGATGAACATGGTACGTGCGTGTTCATGATTACAGAGCTGCTTGTGTCTCCTCTGCAAAAGCATTCATCATCTTGTCTAGCATTTTCTCCAACTAACAACTAAGTGCACATCGATAATATATCATAGCTAGAAGTTGGCTACTTTATTGCCAGGGTTTTCAGGCCCCGTGTTGATTTTCAATGTCATTCTACCAGAAACGTTTATTAGAGAAGTTTTTTTGTTCGTGTCATGTCTAACTCATGTGGCCTACTTGGAATTTCACCACCCTCTTATTATCTGTTCAACAACACAGATCCAGGTCAAGCACCCACAGGTTGCAACAAATGGGGGGTGAAAAGAGCCATTTACGCCGCAGTGCACTGGACGGACAACCATGTACTGCAACGTCAGAATGTAGTTCACAAAATGTCAAAGACCAAGGCAGAGAGGAAAACAATAGAGATTGAAACTGGGGCCAGATTCTCTGAGCTATGTAACAGTGCATTCGGAAAGTAGAGAGACCCTTTGACTTTTTCCTTCTCCCCCCTCCATCAATTTACATACAATATCTCATAATGACAAAGCAAAAATGATTTTTTTTTTTTTTATATTTGCAAATGTATTAAAAATAAAAACTGAAATCACACATTTACATAAGTATTCAGACCCTTTACTCAGTCCTTTGTTGAAGCACATTTGGCAGCAATAACCGCCTTGAGTCCTCTTGGGTAAGCTGGGCACACCTGTGTTTGGAGAGTTTCTCCCATTCTTCTCTGCAAATCCTCCCAAGCTCTGTAAGGGTTGGATGGGTGTGTCGCTGCATAGCTATTTTCAGGTCTCTCCAGAGATTTTAGATCTGATTCAAGTCCGGGCTCTGGCTGGGCCACTCAAGGACATTGAGACTTGTCCATAAAGCCACTCCTGTGTTGTCTTGGCCGTGTGCTTAGTGTTGTTTTCCTGTTGGAAGGTGGACCTTTGCCCCAGTCTGAGGGCCTGAGTGCTCTGGAGCATGTTTCCATCAATGATCTCTCTGAACTTTACATCTTTTCCTCGATCCTGACTACTCTCCCAGTCCCTGCCACTGAAAAACATCTCCACAGCATGATGTTGCCACCACCATGCTTCAACGTAGGGATGGTGCCAGTTTTCCTCCAGAAGTGACACTTGGCATTCAGGCCAAAGAGTTCAATCTTGGGTTTCATTAGACCAGAGAATCTTGTTACTCGTGGTCTGAGATTCCTTTAGGTGCCTTTTGGCAAACTCCATGCGGGCTGTCATGTGACTTTTACTGATGAGTGGCTACAGTCTGACCACTCTACCATAAAGGCCTGATTGGTGGAGTGTTGCAGAGATGGTTGTCCTTCTGGATGGTTCTCCCATCTCCGCAGAGGAACTCTAGAGCTCCGAGTGACCATCGGGTTCTTGGTCACCTCCCTGATCAAGGCCCATCTCCCCCGATTGCTCAGTTTGGCTGGGCGGCCAGCTCTAGGAAGAGTCTTGGGTTGTTCCAAATTTCTTACATTTAAGAATGATGGAGGCCACTGTGTTCTTGGGGACCTTCAATACTGCAGACATTTGTTGGTACTCTTCCCCAGATCTGTGCCTCGACACAATTCTGTCTCGGGGCTCTACGGACAATTCCTTCGACCTCATAGCTTGGTTTTTGCTCTGACATGCACTGTCAACTGTGGGACATTATAGAGACAGATATGTGCCTTTCCAAAATTGAATTTACCACAGGTGGACTCCAATAAAGTTGTAGAAACATCTCAAGGAAGTTCAATGCAAACAGGATGCACCTGAGCTCAATTGAGTCCCATAGCAAAGGGTCTGAAACCTTATTTACATAAGTTATCTGTTTTTTATGGTTTCCGTAAACAGATAAACAAATAAACAACATACCCTTGTTGGTTATGATGTTTTAGTCATTTGTAGAGCAACACAAAAACATATTTACAGTTGAAGTCGGAAGTTTACATACACTTAGGTTGGAGTCATTAAAACTCGTTTCTCAACCACTCCACAAATTTCTTGTTAACAAACTGTAGTTTTGGCAAGTCGGTTAGGACTTCTACTTTGTGCATGACACAAGTCATTTTTCCAACAATTGTTAATTAACAGACAAGATTATTTCACTTATAATTCATTGTCTCACAATTCCAGTGGGTCAGAAGTTTACATACACTAAGTTGACTGTGCCTTTAAGCAGCTTGGAACATTCCAGAAAGTTATGTCATGTATTATTTAAGCTGGAAAATTGAAGGCTTTCACATTTTTTTTTCTTAGAAAAGGCCATTCAAGACGGTCTAAAGCCTTTTCGGCATCAACAGCCATTATTGATAAATCTACATCTTGTTTTTTTAGCGTATTGCATTATACTGAAACATGTTCTTGTGTTGGTTTGTCTCTATTTTTAATCAACCCTGTTTGATTCATGTGTATCAAGTCTGGTAAGACTTTTGCCATTCGGTTGTGTATGAGTTTTGTTGTTATTGTCGTAATTTTATTAAACTTATGGGTCTGTAATATGCGGGGTATTCTCTCTAGTTTCCCTAGTTTTAATATAACTTTAATAACTGTTGGACACATGGAATTCAGAAGCACTGAATTGAGTGACGTGTATGTAGTCATTTGAGTAAATGGGGCACTACTTTGTCCCTGAATGTCAAATAAAAATCTATGGGACAGCTGTCCATACCTGGTGCTTTTCTCTGCGCTAACGTTTTAACAATGTCTAATGTTTCTTTTTGAGGTGATTTCTATTATTAGTGGTTCTTTTTTTGTCTGCTGATAGTTGCTTCAGGGTTACTGAGTCTAAGAAGGCTGTAGTATCAGTCCAACTGTTGTTGAATTCAGATTTATATAGATTTTCAAAAGAAGCTTTTTATTTTTAATTTTTAAATGTGTTTCGAATTAAACCATTTGTATCCTTATCTTTGAAAATGATAAATGCAAAAGGTTTAAAATGCCCAAGCGGTCAAGAGCATGACCTGGCCAACTGACTTTGATATGAGAAACGTATTAGCAGGCGGTTAGGGGAAAGATGATATACATGTAGGTCCTGATGGTACCAAGTACTTACATGCCATTGATCCGAGTGAGGATAAGGATCTGACCAGTATTGAATTTGCAGTGAGCTCAGCCACAACAACCCTGCCCCCTAAACAGCTGTTTGTTATAGCAAGTGAAGATAGGAACGATCTGTATAGCAGTGGAGGTTCCTCAGAGGAGGATCATTCAACTCAGTGAATTTCAGCAAAATGTAAATTGTATAACATTAATTTTTAAAATCATTTTTAGATAAAAACTATACTAAATAAATTGAGTGTACAAAACATTAGGAACACCTTCCTAATATTGAGTTGCACCCCCTTTTTCCCTCAGAATAGCCTTAATTCTGGTGCGCCTGGCACCTACTACCATACCCTGTTCAAAGGCACTTCAATCTTTTTCTTGCCCATTCACCCTCTGAATGGCACACATACAACAATCCATGTCTCAATTGATATCAATAGGGGATCATAGCTTTCACCTGGTCAGTCTATGCCATAGAAAGAGCAGTCCTCCTCTGAGTACATTGACTTCAATACAAAACCTAGGGGGCTCGTGGTTCTCACCCTCTTCTATAGACTTACACAGTAATTATGACGACTTCCGGAGGACGTCTTCCAACCCTATCAGAGCCATTGCTGCATGACCTGACATGTAGTACTGAAAGGATAAGCTACAGCTAGCTAGCACTGCAGTGCATAAAATGAAGTGAGTAGTTGACTCAAAGAGAGAAAAAGAAAATAGTTGCGTTTTGAACAAATACATTTCTTAAAAAAGAGAGAGACATATTTAGTTGTATTTTTTCCCTTTCACTTTCATTTAGCTAATGCAGCTAATTTAGCCTAATCAACAACCTGACTCAGAGAGGAATGCCATTTATGTTAGCTAGCTGGCTAACACTCCAATTCTTCCAAGTAGATGTAAGCTTTCAGTTATAGTCATTTATTGCCAGTGTAACTGCTAACCTGCTTGCTGTACACATGGATTGGAGTTGTGGGTTTACTAACCCATTAGTTATAGTTGCTATGTTGACTATGATGTTAGCTAATACGGTGACAACGATTAAGGGCTGTGTGTAGCGGTTAGCGGTTATGGTATGAAGGTTTGGCTTGGAGAGATTATTTTAGTCTGGTCACAAACAGCTGTTAAAATGTGAGAGGAGGAGAGCGTGTAGATATGATGATAAGTGATGTTTAGTTAGTGAACGATTCCTTATTTTTTAACTACTCTTTCTACTGACTCGAGAATCATGATTCGGGACAGATCAGTGGCAGCAAGTCTTAAAGATCACGAACAGTCAAAATCATGTTGTCATGAAATACGATGATATTTGAAGGAAACCAGATCAAAGTAGGATGACCAAAGTTTGAAAAATGACTGTTGCTTCTACATTGATCAAGTTTGATTTGAAAGTTACTGGTCCCCCCCCCATGTCAAACACTTTGATTCATTATTAAGGGACAAGGTGACATCACCTTAACTTTCATTTTCATACACCAATATTCTCTTACCTAATTTAAATAAGTAGCACCTTATAACCAACATCGGAGGTGTTTTTGCAGAGGACCGTGGTTTATATAGCTAGATAGCTACTCTACTAGTGCCAAAATGTGAGTGTAAGGTGTCAGCAAATATAATTAAAAGTTTACACTATTAATCTATAATCTAAGATACATATGTTACCCCTTTCATCCTCGTCTGGTGTTATCTAGCAGTCATGTACACAAACGCTAGTTACTGGCTAGCTAGGTCTTCAGCCAGCATGGAACCAAAGGAAGGGGGGGGTCGTTCAAAACTCTGACGCCGTTGGCAAGTCAACACATCCGTAAGTGCTGCTGTGAACCATATCACAAGAGACATGCCAAACAGGAGTTGTATAAAAACATTTTTTTGATATCATAGATGCAATTTCAACGTTGTTTGAGTTGCTTTGTGTATCACTCAACTAGCTTGAGATAATTTTACTGCAACACCCGCTCACTGAATCCAAGTTGCTTGGCGTTTCAAAGAGCTGTCAGTCAAGGCGAGCTCCTGAATATAAGCTCCCCGCCCACTCAGCCTGTCTTTTCAAACTTTCTGGTAGTTAGACATGAGAGAAAAAGTACTTTTCAGAATGACTGTTCAGGACCTTTAAACCTTTACTGGTTGAGTGCTTTGCCAAGTCCTTTTGGTTTGGAAGCCTTTGTTTAGGCCTCTAGAAGTGCAAGTGATATAAAACACCAAATATTCATAAACATTCTGTAATATAAAAATACCTAATAGCCAACCTGCTTGCACCAATCCCATGTAATTACAGTAAAATACCAATATTATGATTACAGTAGCATTTACTCTCTTACAGTATAGTAGGCACATTTTACAGTATTGTACTGTATCGTTGCTCTGATATGACAGTAATTTATAGGAAGCTGGTGGTAAGTTACCGTGAATATTACAGTAAAAGTACTTGGAATTTGCCAGAATTTGGCAAAGATACATCAAAAGGTATCTTGATACAAATACGAAATCCCTTGAAGACCAATGTATCCTTAACTACAACAACATTCTCAGTAACGGTTACAGAAATGTTTGACTGGGCTGTGACCTGGTTTTCTTTTAGAAACCAACCTTAGTTTAATGCAATGACTGTAGGTCGCTCTGGACAAGAGCATCTGCTAAATGACCGAACTGTAAATGTAAAAATGAACACTTGCAAAAGCAAGAGCCGGTCCTGACTTCCCTCGGGCCCTAAGCAAAAATTCTGCTAAGGGGCCCTCCTACTTGACCCCGTGAGCCATGTAAACCATTTGTCGTTGCCACACAGTCACAACAAGCACCCCAGTGCGCCCACTACAATCCTCCCTCCTTTAAAACAGTTTGCTCCATCTGTCGGTCTAAGAATAAGTGGACCTATACAGAACAGAACAGACAATATTTATTAAATAGAACCTTTTCTATAGAATCTTAAGATAAGTGAATATTAACATGAAATAAATGAGAAATTGTAGAAAATATAAAGTGTAGAAAATAATGAAATATAACACTGAGCTTTGGCTGTGCTGCCTGGTAATTAGTCCAGTCCTCACAATATTATACAATTAGCTTTAGCTATACAATGTAAAGACAAGCCTGTAAGCAATGGGTGCAGCTATTTATTTATTAACCTTTATTTAACTAGGCAAGTCAGTTAAGAACAAATTCTTATTTTCAAATATGGCCTATGAACAGTGGGTTAACTGCCTGTTCAGGGGCAGAACGACAGAATTGTACCTAGTCAGCTCGGGGGTTTGAACTTGCAACCTTCCTGTTACTAGTCCAACGCTCTAACCACTGGGCTACCCTGCCGTCTCAAAATAGTAAGTTAAAACCTATACAGCTGTGTGATTAATTTTGGTTCCCTCTACAGCCTTGGCATTTTCAGCATCAGCATGGGCACCAGTCTATCTGGACTGTCTGGAGGAAAATGAGAAAGTACGTCACATAGTTAGTCAAGCAGTCATGTACACAAACGCACTTCTTTGCCACACAATCTTAAGTGTTAACTAAGTGTGTAAACATTTGAATGTTTGACTTAAAATCTTACCATCTAAAAAAATTCCTCCCCTGCACATTCTTGAGGCAGAATCATCAATGATGTCATCACAGGACACATGTTTCCCCACGGCGTGATTTATGGTCATGATGGCCAGACCACTCAAACGTTCCTGTGACACGGAAGACCTCGGGTAGCTTTTGATGAGCTTTCATTTAGAGAAGCTCCTCTCTGCCGATGCTACTGTTACTGGTAGGGTGACTGCAGTTCTTTGGGCCGTCCAAAGGTTAGGAAGGAGTTCCTCCAGCTTTTTCCACACAGAGAGAAAGGAAAGCAGCTCAAAAGGCAGTCATCTTATCTGATGGCAGATCAGGTCAATCCTGAATCTCGTGTGCCGAATCCATTCCACCGATGTCACGGTCATCTCTGAAGGATAAAGTGTTTTCAACCTCCGTGCAGTGAGCCTTTAAAGATTCACTGGATATCTGAGAGGCAGTGCTGAAGTTCAGCAGCACTCCATATTCGGTTTTCACCTGGTTGAAAGAGTTGGCCACCATGTTGAAGTAGTTGACTTCAAGGTTTTTCAATGCATCAGTCACTGGTTCATCAGGAGCCTCATAGCTGAAATGCCTCTTGCTGTTTCTCAGTCTCTTCTTGTTCAGAACAGCCTCCACATCAATTTCTTCACAAATGCTTTTGGCTGTTGTCTGGGCCTCAGAGAATCCAGTTTCCCGGTATGTAGTGAGGGAGGCCATTGCATTTGAGATTAAATTCACTGCGAAATCCAACTGCATTGAGGCGGATTGGAGGAGTTGTTCACCTTGTCTTGTCATTGTATGCATCTCACGCCACACGACACAGCAAATCAAGAAGCGGTAGGACCCAACTTCCTCTGCAAGTGCTCGTGCCTCCACTTTGGCCACAGAATCATTGAAGCCTGATACCTGATCGCATGAACACTTTGGAGCCTACTCTCCCATCGTGTGTCCCACCTTGACTTCACAGTTATGTTCACGTGTTTCCTCAAAACACTCCCATCTTTGTGTGCCCCCAAAAAACCCAACTGCATCTTTTGAAGATTTGGCAGCATCTGCGATGACAAGGTTTAGAGTATGTGCTCCACATGAGACCAACACGGCTCTGGGATTTTTTTGGGAGCAGTCTGGCTTGTACTCTTTGGTGCTTGGCCTTCATGTTGGCCCCATTATCATAAGCTTGCCCTCTGCCATCTTCAAATGGAATCTTCCGCTCGTTCAGCTTATCTAGGATGACAGTATAACCTCAACGTTCACAAAGCAGAGGAAGTGCTCCTTGATCTCTGGCTTTCCCTTTAAAGCCACGCTTCTCAGAATAATGGACATTTGCTCCTGGCAACTAATGCCAGGTGTACAGTCCAAGATAATGGAGAAGTACTTGGAGTCTCTTACCTGATTGAGTCACTATTGCTTCCAGAATCTTGTCACTCACAATCTGTATCAGCTCATTCTGTGTGCGCTTCCCCGGGTATTGAGCATGCGTCTCGCCATCTTTCATTTTGCTGAGATGATTTTCCATAACGGGGTCAAATTTTGCCCAGTAATTCAACCTCTTTTTAGGAAGTTTCCATTACCTGGTTGGAAGAGTTTTGTCTGATGAACCCCTGAATGCTAGGCTTCTTTCAGCCAGAGACTGGGTGATACTTATTAAACGTGTAAGGACATCCCACCATCTCTTTCTTTTAGCCTCCAAAATTGTCATTTGTATCTGGTCGAGAGTCTGTCTCCGTCTTAGGCGCAGATCAAGTTCTCTCCACTTAATCATATTATCTGTGTGTTCAGGACTACCCTCATGGTGTTTCAGAATATTGATATTTTACCAGGTATTCACGCCTTCCTTTATTATGTTGTAGTCTTTGGTAGAAAACAGCTTACAGCAACAACAACAAAAAAGCCATCTCCTGGTAATCTTTTCCCCATTTCACAGCTGTCTCTGTAATAAGCCTTAATGGAAACCTCTTCTAGAATTGTGTTTAGGGTAAAAAAAAAAATCCAGTCCTGGTTTGAATGCGCACTGACTCAGTCATCATAAAGTCTGTTGAGACTGGGGGCCAATCTGCTGGGTTATTTGGTGGAGATGCAACTGTTCTATTCGGGTCTGAGCTGCTTGTATCTGATGCTGGCTGAACACCTCTGGTTGTGCTAGTACTGGCTGAGGCTGCCTGTACTTCACCTGGGTCTGTGTTAGTACTTGCTGAAGACGGCTGTATTGGGTCTGTGTTAGTATTTGCTGAAGCTGGCTGTATTGGGTCTGTGTTAGTACTTGCTGAAGATGGCCTTATTGGGTCTGTGTTAGTACTTGCTGAAGATGGCTGTATTGGGTCTGTGTTAGTAGTTGCTGAAGCTGCCAGTACTGGGTCTGTGTTAGTATTTGCTGAAGCTGGCTGTATTGGGTCTGTGTTAGTATTTGCTGAAGCTGCCAGTACTGGGTCTGTGTTAGTATTTGCTGAAGCTGGCTGTATTGGGTCTGTGTTAGTACTTGCTGAAGCTGCCAGTACTGGGTCTGTGTTAGTACTGGCTGAAGATGGCTGTATTGGGTCTGTGTTAGTACTTGCTGAAGATGGCTGTATTGGGTCTGTGTTAGTACTGGCTGAAGATGGCTGTATTGGGTCTGTGTTAGTACTTGCTGAAGATGGCTGTATTGGGTCTGTGTTAGTACTTGCTGAAGATGGCTGTATTGGGTCTGTGTTAGTACTGGCTGAAGATGGCTGTATTGGGTCTGTGTTAGTACTTGCTGAAGCTGGCTGTATTGGGTCTGTGTTAGTACTTGCTGAAGCTGGCTGTATTGGGTCTGTGTTAGTACTGGCTGAAGATGGCTGTATTGGGTCTGTGTTAGTACTTGCTGAAGATGGCTGTATTGGGTCTGTGTTAGTACTGGCTGAAGATGGCTGTATTGGGTCTGTGTTAGTACTTGCTGAAGATGGCTGTATTGGGTCTGTGTTAGTACTGGCTGAAGATGGCTGTATTGGGTCTGTGTTAGTACTTGCTGAAGATGGCTGTATTGGGTCTGTGTTAGTACTTGCTGAAGATGGCTGTATTGGGTCTGTGTTAGTACTGGCTGAAGATGGCTGTATTGGGTCTGTGTTAGTACTTGCTGAAGATGGCTGTATTGGGTCTGTGTTAGTACTTGCTGAAGCTGGCTGTATTGGGTCTGTGTTAGTACTGGCTGAAGATGGCTGTATTGGGTCTGTGTTAGTACTTGCTGAAGATGGCTGTATTGGGTCTGTGTTAGTACTGGCTGAAGATGGCTGTATTGGGTCTGTGTTAGTACTTGCTGAAGATGGCTGTATTGGGTCTGTGTTAGTACTTGCTGAAGCTGGCTGTATTGGGTCTGTGTTAGTACTTGCTGAAGATGGCTGTATTGGGTCTGTGTTAGTACTTGCTGAAGATGGCTGTATTGGGTCTGTGTTAGTACTTGCTGAAGATGGCTGTATTGGGTCTGTGTTAGTACTTGCTGAAGATGGCTGTATTGGGTCTGTGTTAGTACTGGCTGAAGATGGCTGTATTGGGTCTGTGTTAGTACTGTCTGAGGCTGGATGTGGATCAACTGATCTTGTGCTTGTACTGGCTGATGATCCAGTATCTCCTCTACTGACAAACATAAGCATAGCACCTGTAAATTATGGATAACATTACTATTATTAATTTTATCAGCTGCATCAGGCCCATTCAAACTGGCTCCCCCAAGATTTCCTTTTATACATGTTCAAATATAAAATACTATTTATACTATGGCTTGGCATAATACTTGATGGTTATTATTTACTGAGAGATCCGTCATGCCCAGTATGTCCAGCTAATCAACATTTTAAATTCAATATATAAATCAATAGTCAGTATCAATTAATTGCTTTCCATCTTGCATTAGTCCAGAGTTGTAACTAAACCTTGACTGAGAGACTAGATAATCATTGTCGTTTTAAAATTATGTGCCATCACACCCATATATTGTCTGGACTGGTCCCACACAGAGGTTGCTGTTGGAAAGCGTGAGTTTCATTTCGAGCCCGCGCAAAGGGTATGAACGCATGTTCACGCGCGACGCGGTTATCCTTTCCGAGCTGCACTTTATAAACACCGTTGCCTGTCGGCGTTTATCAAACGTAATAAATAGCTGTATTTCACTCTAACTTTTGTCTGGCACAAAGTCACAGAACAAAGCCCTGGAAGTGGCTGGCTAGCAAGCAAGACACAGACAGACCAAGAGATGCATTGCCTAGCTAGGTTAGCGAGAGAGAGAGATGCACTGCAACCTAGCACATCAACTTTAACGTTACTGTTATTTGCGGACATCAGACTTGGAGATGAGTGAACACAAGTTTACCTGATCGCTGTTCCCGCAATTCACTCTCGTGGTGTTTTTTCTTCTTCTTCTCTTTTCGTGACCATAAGGATAGTTCCGCTTCACCCTCTCATCCGCGTTGTAAACATTGACACGAGGGGGAGGCGGGGCCGTTGCGTAATTTGCAGGACCCTACGCAACTTGCTTTAGCGTACAGGGCCACCCGGCTCTGTGCAAAGCACACCGCAGCGTTCATCAGGGTGTGTGTGAGAGGTACCTACCATAAAGACAATGATAGCCATGCCAATGCCTTCGGTGGCCTGGAGGACCCAGTAGTGATTGGTTTTCTCCACCTCCGCCATCACGCACAGGGACTGTTTAACAGACACACAGAGAGAGGATGTGGGACATACATACCGGTAACATTTATTTTCATATTTTTTATTTATTTAACCTTTAGTCTCATTGGGATATATATATATATTTATTTATTTGATTTTTCAAAGAGAGACCTGGACCAAGACAGAAGCATCAACACATCAGTACCAGACAAAACAAGACACATGACAGCACATCAGTAACGGACATCTACACAACACAAAGCCACCGAAGCCAGAAAAACACCAGAGAGCAATATGTTGCCCGGGGCAGGTTGGCGGCACCTTCATTTGGTTGGAGGAGCTTGTGGTGACAGCTGGAGCAGAGTAGGTGGAATGGTATCAAATACATTGAACACATGGTTGCCATGTGTTTGATGCCATTCCATTTGCCCCATTCCAGCCATTATTATGAGCCATCCTCCCCTCAGCAGCCTCCACTGGTCAAGCATTAGAGTTTGCAATCAATCATAGGGTCTCTGCTTTACATGTGGAAATGAGCGAATGCTATGTCCCAACTTTGTAATCTGGCCAGGATTTTTTTCTCTCCAAACACTATGAACTGGCAAGTCCCCCCCCCCCCCCCCCCAAAAAAAAACTTTGTGAAATGTCAACTACAGTTGAAGTCTTTATCAAACTTTCCTCTGCATGCCACCACCTTATAGGCTTGTGTTGTGTTGCAATGTCAGTATACCGGTGGGTCCAATTACTCACGTCCACTCCAAACACAGGGTTGAATGACAGGAGGACGCCCAGGTAGAGGTCTAGGAGCTGTAGGGATTTGTAGAAGGCTGAGAAAAGCCCATTACCATCCACCAGGAAGAAGGCCCAATAACCCTGCGGGGAGGATTGGATTCAGACTGTTCTCAATGAGGCCATTTTGCAGCAACCACAATACATACAAATGAAATCACATACTTAAAAACAACAGATAGCAAGGGATATTTACAAGCAAAGTAGGCTACGTGCAATTTTAAGGAGCAGACACACACGAGGTCTTAATAACATAACGAATATGTCGAGTGACGAACTTCAGTATATCATAATAAGGCCCTCATTCACCTAGACTTTTGCATAAGTGCTAATTTCACACCTGTCTTTTTCCCCAGCATGAACACATCATAAACAGACAGTATCCTACAAAAAAGGCCTGGATATTTTCTTGTTCATTCACTTAGGAAACAAGACGGGCAATATTGCATCAGAAGGAACGTTGATCTGCTCCGACACATAGCAAACCAGTAGATAACCTTTATTTAACTAGGCAAGTCAGATAAGAACCAATTCTTATTGAAAATAACAGCCTACCGGGGAACAGTGGGTTAACTGCTTTGTTCAGAAACGACAGGTTTTTACCTTGTCAGCTCGGGGATTCGACCCAGCAACCTTTCAGTTAATGGCCCAACACTCTAACCACTAGGCTACCTGCCACCCCGATGAAGTTGAATATTTTTTTGTTTCTGACAAGAACAGGTACTTTCACAGCTAGGCCTTTTCGAACTGTGGTTGCACTGCACGTCTATTTGCATTTATGAACAATTTTTCTACAACACCCTTTAGTGCCCTGTTGTTAATAATGTCGGGAGCATCTCAGCTGACCCACCGTGATTTGGGAAATTGTGCAGAACACGGCACACCAGTGCATCCCCATGACGATGGTGTAAAACTTGTCCCTCCACAGTTCCTCTTGGTGTCCCTGGGGCCCTGGGGGACCTGGTCCTGGGGGTTCATCAAGGCCCGGGGGGCCATCTCCTGGTTGAGAGGGGTCGCCGTCTGTCGTTGGAGGGTCATCCAGCCATATGGGGTCTTCGTCTGGCTTTAGGAAGACGGAGTCCTCCGTCTGGGAACGAGTCGAGCTGCTCAGTCGTCTGGTCATGATGCCCCTGAGACAAGGAGGGGAGCAGGTAGGTCAACAATACAGGAGGGCAGACAGGTAGGTCAACAATACAGGAGGGTGAGCAGGTAGGTCAACAATACAGGAGGGGTGACAGGTAGGTCAACAATACAGGAGGGTGAGCAGGTAGGTCAACAATACAGGAGGGGTGAGCAGGTAGGTCAACAATACAGGAGGGGAGCAGGTAGGTCAACAATACAGGAGGGGAGACAGGTAGGTCAACAATACAGGAGGGCAGACAGGTAGGTCAACAATACAGGAGGGTGAGCAGGTAGGTCAACAATACAGGAGGGGGGACAGGTAGGTCAACAATACAGGAGGGGTGGCATGTAGGTCAACAATACAGGAGGGGAGCAGGTAGGGCAACAATACAGGAGGGGAGACAGGTAGGTCAACAATACAGGAGGGTAGGCAGGTAGGTCAACAATACATGAGGGGAGACAGGTAGGTCAACAATACAGGAGGGGAGCAGGTAGGTCAACAATATAGTAATGTGATGGGCGCCATGATCTGCACAAATGCAGATGAATCCTCTCGGCGAAACCTCCATCCAGGAAATGAGCCTGTTGCAGTTCAATAATGTGGTGTTTGTGTGTTACTCGCATTAAGCCTGAAGTGCTTGGTGTGTGTGTGTTACTCGCATTAAGCCTGAAGTGCTTGGTGTGTGTGTGTTACTCGCATTAAGCCTGAAGTGCTTGGTGTGTGTGTGTTACTCGCATTAACCCTGAAGTGCTTGGTGTGTGTGTGTGTCGGTCTATTCTGCTGGCCTATTCAGGTGTGAGTGGCTTGCATCTCTCGTCTTACTGGGATTGTGCTCGTGTGTGTGTGTGTGTGTGTGTGTGAGCTCTATTGCAGAGGGAGGGATGAATCAGGGGAGGAGTTTACAGCTCCATCCATCTTCATGGCAACAGAGTGCCTCTCATCTTTCCCAGGCATAATCATCCACTGACAACACATAAACACACACACATGTACACTATTCATCTCTTTCTTTCTTTCAATCAGCAGTCTATTCAGAGTCCTTTTCTGCACCACTCATCTGTCTTTCCCCATTAGTAAGGGTGCCGCTCATTCGCCTGATTGCTGACACACACACACACACACACGCACACGCACACACACACACACACACACACACACACACACACACACACACACACACACACACACACACACACACACACACGTGTCAGCCAACCCTCCATATGTGTGTGTGTGTGTGCGTATGTGCCTGTGTGTGTCTGTGGCACATTTACACCCCTCACAGAGCTTTATATCAAAGCTCTAAATAACAATATTCCCTATCATATGGAGCAACGTTGGCAGTCAGAGCCATGCTGTCCTCACACAGTGTCCTCTCTGACTGGATGTCTAGGGTGCCACAGAATGACAAATTAGAACTCGCCATTCAATAGGACCTCAGTACAGTACGTCCTGTTCTTCTGTCGAACAAAAGATTCCCCGTCGAAACTAAGATTCTCACAACATGTACAGTAGCATTAAACCAGGTTCGAGAATGTCACAGTCCAGGTCGATTTCCAGTTGTAGCCTATTTCACTTCAGATACTTACCGACACGAATTCACCCATTCTGCTGTTTAACATATTCTCTTTACAGTTTGGTCATTGTTTACTTTTCAACTGTTTTATTGAATCGCCCGAGTCCATCCAGCCAATGAGGAAGTCTGAGGAGGTCAGGTGACTTACCTCTGGAAGGTCTAAGGGTACAGGAAGGAGGACAGATCACATGATCAAGTCAAATTCTGTATCCTGTGGCAACCACCAGTTGTTGGCCATGCTGTATGAATCAGTCCTGGAAGAAGAGACAAGGTTTTACTCAGTTACACAGATATTTCAAATCTGTGTATGACTTGAATCCAAAAACTATCCGCACAAATATATAACAGGCAGTAAAATAAAGTGGTCCTTTTGAAGAGGATATTAGTAATCCAGTGTAAGCTCTAGATGTACCAGAGTATCATTCTGGCCAGTCACCAGCTGGGATGTGATTAGAGGAGGATGGAGATGGAAGGTGAACTGTGAACCACTAAACTAAATCTCTCGTTCTCTCATTCACCACGCCAACCAGGCCCAGACCCAGTCAGTCAGTCACAGACAAAAGAGTTAGACACATGAAAACAGTCAGCCATAGAAAAACAGTCAGACCGACTATCAAACAGTCAGACAGGCCCATCCCAATCTGTAGACTCCGCGTGCTTCAGTTTAGCTCTCTATTCCTCTTCTCCTTTCCCTCCTCCTCTACTGCACTGCTGAATGAATGTGGTGAACTCAGTGGAATATGAGACCACACCATGTGTGTGTGTGTGTGTGAGCGCGAGTGTTGAACAGAGGGATGCTGCTTTCAGTCCTTTTCTCTCTCCGCTCGATGCGAAGGTGGGTTTGAAGTGATGACGCCAGTCGGGCTGGCCAGTAGCCATGGCAACGTACGTACACACCACACACACACACGTGTTGCAGCATTGAGGGGTTTGTATCGAAAGTGATGGTTTAAGTTCTCAAAGGTCCTTCCTCTCAATGGATGGATGGATGAATGAGTGGATGGACAGACGAGTGGATGGACGGACGAGTGGATGGACGGACGAGTGGATGGACAGATGAGTGGATGGACAGGTGAGTGGATGGACAGACAGGTGGAAGGACGGACGGGTGGATGGACAGACGGGTGGAAGGACGGACGAGTGGATGGACAGACGGGTGGAAGGACGGACGGGTGGATGGACAGACGGGTGAATGGACAGATGAGTGGATGGACAGGTGAGTGGATGGACAGACGGGTGGAAGGACGGACGAGTGGAAGGACAGACGAGTGGAAGGACGGACGAGTGGATGGACAGACGGGTGGAAGGACAGGTGAGTGGATGGACAGACGGGTGGAAGGACGGACGAGTGGAAGGACAGACGAGTGGAAGGACGGACGAGTGGATGGACGGACGAGTGGATGGACAGACGAGTGGATGGACGGACGAGTGGATGGATGAATAGGAGGCTAGCAGCACTATTTTGTGTGAAGGTTGTTTAAAGCGCTAACACTGTAAAGCTGGAGTTTCAGTAACCATGGTAATGACGAGCATACAGCACACACACACACCCGTATAAAAGCTTAGCGCGAGGTACAGTATACGGTATGCCACTGAGACAATAGTATGCATACTGCACAAAAGTCTAAACGCAAGCGTCTGCTAAATGACTTAAATGTAAATGTAAAGTATCGGTCCCATGTTTCATGAGCTGAAATAAAATATCTCAGATAAAGTTTTTCTCTCAATTTCTGTGCACAAATTTGATTACATTTCTGTTAGTGAGCATTTCTCATTTGCCAAGATAATCCATCCACCTGACAGGTGTGGCATATCAAGAAGATGATTAAACAGCATGATCAATAAACAGGTGCACCTTGAGTTGGGGGCAAAAAAAGGCCACTCTAAAATGTGCAGTTTTGTCACAAAACACCATGCCACAGATGTCTCATGTTATGAGACATAATAACGTGTGATTATGAGAAACAGAGATAGATATCAAAGACAGCCCTCCGTGAGCCTCTCGCATAAAAGACCAGTCACCGTATGAGACATCACACCGTCCTTGTCCCAGGAGAGAAGACCAGGGGCCTGTATTCACAAATCGGCACAGAGTAGGAGTGCTGATCTAAGATCAGTTTTGCCCTTTTACATCATAGTGAATAAGATGATATGGCCAGAGGGGGACCTGATGCTAGTTCAGCACTCGTACTCTGATGCCTGATTCGTACTACAGGTCCAAACCGAGCCAAGCTGAGCTGTACTGGGCATGCCTGGTTATGCATCCACCATAGATGCTGGAACCGTGCTGGAAAGGACACTGAAAAGAAAATATCCAAACCAGCTGAGTATGGTTCCGGTTGGCACTAATATGAATAAGGCACGTCTTGTGAGTACAGGCCCAAGAGCTCTCCAAGGACCAGATGAACTAAGCCTCTCACACACTTGGGAAAGTTTTGCACCTGTTCTTTTTAAAAGACACTACGGCGTGCAAGGTCAGAACTAAAGGTCAAATTGAGTTTAGGAGAAGGATAATTGCACCACCCGGAACCAAATCTTATGTGCACCAGCTAGCTAACTCAATTTAATTTTGGGGGTGGAGGTGCCAACATCTGAACTAGTGAAAACAGCAGATGGCATGCAAGAGAAGACCAAAACTATATTTGAAAGGAATTTCTGAGAAAATAAAATAGAAAATAAGGAAATTGCCTATCACTTTGGTGTTTTCTTCCAGCTGAGACAGTGGGTGAGGAGGTTAGAGGTCGGGAGGTATCGGACAGTGTTGTGTTAATGCTCACATGACAGGCAGGAGCAGGAAGCTCTTACTGAAAGTGATGATAGGACAGTAACAGGAGACATGGTCATGAGAGACAGAGACATGCCTCCCTCAGCAGCTTAAATCCTTCACACACACACGCACACAGACACACACACACGCACACACACACACACACACACACACTGGATTCCATTCAACAACAGTGCGTTTAAAAAATGGATCAATAAATAAACATAAAATGAATTCCTCCAAGGATGGTTAGTTGGTAAACAAAATATAATAATCAACACTGCGGAGATGTGTGCAGCCAAGAATCATCCTTCGCCATCTGAGAAAATAAAGCATCCTTATCTACAACCTCTCACTTCCTCAATGAGGAAAGATTGCATCCACATTAGGCCTACATCTAACTACCAAGTATACAGAATATTTTCATTCTTTGGTAGTCGTTCATACTGAGACAAAACACCATTCATATCACGTACAGCGCTACAGTGAGCCAGAGAGATCAAACTGCACAGAGAGAGCGCTGCATGAAAACATCCGTAATGATTCCCACGGGGATGGGAGCTGTTGCATCTCTCTACAGTAACTCGCATATTTTCGTTTAGGAAAAGATATGCACATACCCAAACAATACAGTTACTGAGACAAACACACTAGATTATACAACGAAAACAGTACTAGATTCAATGCTTAGATTGGAAGGCAACAAAGCATAAGTGTTGAAGGAAAACACACTCGCACACAACATGACTCCCTCCCTACCTTTTACGGTCAGTAGCGCAGCTGCCAGCTGTAAACATTGATATTCACTCCATGTTGTCTCGCAAAGAGGAGGAAGAGAGAGAGAGAGAGAGAGAGAGGGAGAGAGAGAGAGAGTAGTGGCAGCTCTAGGCTGTCATTACCCAGTCGTATGGTCCAGTCTGGAAGAGCTTTCTTACCTGGGTGTGTTTCTCTTCACATTACCATCCTTCCTCCCTCTCAGCTCAACCCTTTGACACAACGCAATCTGAAAATACTTTTTTCCTTTATCTGTGTGTGTGTGTGTGTGTGTGTGAGAGAGAGAGTGTATGTGACGGGTTTTCTTTTGTTTGTTTCCTGGAGGAGAGCGAAAGATCCACAAGCGACAGCCTCGTCTAGGTATATGCAGCAAGAGGCTATATGGTAGCCTTGGCAACAGAGCCAGAACGAGGGAGAGGGAGGGATAGAGAGAGGGAGTAGGGAGGAGGGACGAATCATAACACATCGCTGAGCAGTGAGCACCCCCACTGTCCCCTCTCATACCAAGCTGTAGGCTTTGCCGCCCACCTCTCCCTTTCCCTGTCTTTTCCCTCTCTCTCTCTCTCTGTTGCTCATCCTTTTTCCCTCCCTCCTCTCTCCGTCTCTTTATGTCATCCCCTCGCGTTCTCCTACGCTCACTGTCCCCCCCCCCCTCTCTCTCTCTCTCCAGATATCTCTCTCTTTATTCCTCCCCATCTCTCTCCAGCTATATGTGATGGAATACACATGGTAGCTTTTCTTTGGCAGCCCTCTGAACTGACCAGGAGTCCATAAGCCATCAACACAAATACACTACAAGACATGCACTCCCTCTGTCTCTGTGTATGCCCCCCCCATCACATTAACACCAAAACAGTTCAATAATAATAACAGTGAAGCACATGCTCTCTCTTAGCAGGCTTTAGCTCAGCGGGATACTGCGGTATTGTGACGCACATAACTGTTTTTTTATTTTTATAGCGGGCGGTCATACGCACAGACAAACACACGTTGTTCCCTGGAGGTCGTCCGCGGGTAGGGCAAACTGGACAGGTTAAAGATACCGAAAAAGGCCTGATACCCAGCAGCCTTGAGTTGACAGGCTCCATGGTCACCATGTTGGAATTCTTACAGCACTTTGCCATGACGGAGATGTTATCATGTCCATTTCAATTCCTCGCCAATAACATAGCTGGACATTTAGAAATGACAAGCCTTGAACAATCAAACAGTACACTGCTCTCTATCCGATTTCCAACCCAATATGTATTTCAAATGACCGTGGGGGTAAAAGTGGAAGTAATGTAGGCGCCAATACTGTGCAACAGTCTACTCTAGTGTATGAATATTTCCTGGTCAAAACAGAACATGGTGAGGTGTTCCTCTAGTGAAAATGTAGGACATCTAGTGGTAAATATCTGTCACTGCAGGAGCATCGTTTGTAGACGACTGTAAACACGGGCCTTTACCATACCATCACTATTGATTGATTGTATTCAGCGGAATATCCAGACCTTATTGGGTCAGTAATTGCATGTTCATTAACATGGTCGGTATCCTCCAATGGTAAACGCACAATGTAACAGGAACAATCAACAACAACAAAAAGGAACCATACATTGTCTCCCTGCAGCCCGGTAGACAACCCTGTACTCCGTCGTCAGATGTGACGTTGACCTCTATCAAACAGCCTCCCTGTCTACCAGTGTCTATGCCATAAAACACGTGGCTGATGGCCAGGGATGCTAACATATCTACCGGTGGATTTGCATTAGGCTGCGGGCAAATCAAATCAAATTGATTTATATAGCCCTTTTTACATCAGCTGGTGTCACAAAGTGCGGTACAGAAACGCAGCCTAAAACCCCCAAAACAGCATGCAATGCAGGTGTAGAAGCACGGTGGCTAGGAAAAACTCTAGAAAGGTCAAAACCTAGGAAGAAACCTAGAGAGGAACCAGGCTATGAGGGGTGGCCAGTCCTCTTCTGGCTGTACCGGGTGAAGCCTTCATCTCACTACTGTAGAGATCATCTCACTTCTTCAATGGACGATCAGTTGTTTTGAACTACATTCTGCCAATATAGTCCACGACTAGACTATGCAATATGGCCTGCTTCCCTGACCTATAGTTTAGTTTCATTCTTAATCTTCATTTTAAAGCTGTTAGCTGTGGGCTATGTCCCTTTTCAACACACTAACACAATACATGTAAATCTACATTTCAAAAATGGGGGGGGGGGGGGGGGGACGACTCATGTGAGATTCGAACCCTTTCCACTATCTGCAACAATTATGTGGACTAGGCACTTTACACAGAGAGCAATTTGACCAGTCAGTCAAACATAAGTGATTGTTGCTTTGATGATCAGAATGTGCTGTTGAACTGAGGTATGTTAAAGCAGCAATCAGCAGGTCGTGGGTGACTATATGCCGCCCCACTTCTTGTGTAGTGTTTTCACTTAGAACTAAAACAAGGGGGTTGAGCCCTGAGCCACCTTGGGCTGGCCTTCTGGGAATGGTGTGTCTTTGTGTTACTCCCACCTATTCTAATGACCCTGCAACCCCGGAGATGGAGAGGAAGTGAAAGTCACTTGCAACTTAATGTTAAAGCCACCAGAAACAAACAGAGCAGACGAAGTCAACAAAGATCATTCTCTGTTCTTAGATCTGAATCAACTCGACCCCAAAAGAGAAAAATAAGCGATAAAAAGACTGCTCATGACCAATCATGGAACCGCATAAACATTGGAATTAATTTGAAAGCTGGAAGAGTTCATTGGCTGGTAACGTTAAGTAAGTGTTGGGTTGCGTTTTTTTTTTGCCTGCTAGCTAGTAACCTTAGTGTGTTCAACGTTCAAATTAGCTAACACAGCTACACTACCGTTCAACATTTGGGGTCAATTAGAAATGTCCTTGTTTTTGAAAGAAAAGTACATTTTTGGTCCATTAAAATAACATCAAATTGATCAGAAATACAGTGGAGACATTGTTAATGTTGTAAATGACTATTGTAGCTGGAAATGGCTGATTTTTAATGGAATATCTACATAGCTATACAGAGGCCCATTATCAGCAACCATCACTCCTGTGTTCCAATGGAACGGTGTGTTAGCTAATCCAAGTTTATCATTTTTAAAGGCTAATTGATCATTAGAAGACCCTTTTGCAATTATGTTAGCACAGCTGAAAACTTTTGTCCTGATTAAAGAAACAATAAAACTGGCCTTCTTTTGACTAGTTGAATATCTGGAGCATCAGCATTTGTGGGTTCGATTACAGACTCAAAATGGCCAGAAACAAAGCACTTTCTTCTGAAACTCGTCAGTCTATGCTTGTTCTGAGAAATGAAGGCTATTCCATGTGAGAAATTGAGAAATTGCCAAGAAACTGAAGATCTGGTACAATGCTGTGTACTACTCCCTTCACAGAACAGCGCAAACTGGCTCTTACCAGAATATATATATATATTTTTTTACCTTTATTTTACTAGGCAAGTCAGTTAGGAACAAATTCTTATTTTCAATGACGGCCTAGGAACAGTGGGTTAACTGCCTGTTCAGGGGCAGAACGACAGAGTTGTACCTTGTCAGCTCGGGGATTTGAACTTGCAACCTTCCGGTTACTAGTCCAACGCTCTAACCACTAGGCTACCCTGCCGCCCCAAATAGAAAGAGAAGTGGGAGGCCCCGGTGCACAACTGAGCAAGAGGACAAGTACATTAGAGTGTCTAGTTTGAGAAACAGACCCCTCACAAGTCCTCAACTGGCAGCTTGATTAAATAGTACCTGCAAAACACCAGTCTCAACATCAACAGTGAAGTAGCGACTGCAGGATGCTGGCCTTCTAGACAGAGTTGCAAAGAAAAATCTATATCTCAGACTGGCCAATAAAAATAAAAGATTAAGATGGGCAAAAGACCACAGACACTGGACAGAGGTACTCTTCACTTTTGACGTTGAGACTCGTCAATACATGTTAGAATAACCTTTGGCAGTGATTACAGCTGTGTGTCTCTCTAAGAGCTTCGCACACCTGGATTGTACAATATTAAAACATTTCAAGTTCTGTCAAGTTGGTTGTTGATCATTGCTAGACAGCCATATTCAAGTCTTGTCATAGATTTACAAGTCGATTCAAGTCCAAACTGTAACTAGGCCACTCAGGAACAATCAATGTTGTCTTGGTAAGCAATTCCAGTGTATATTTGGACATGTGATTTAGGTTATTGCCCTGCTGAAAGGTGTATTTGTCTCTGTGTCTGTTGGAAAGCAGAATTAACCAGGTTTGCCTCTAGGAATTTGCCTGTGCTTAGCTTTCGTTTATTTTTATCCTAAAAAACTCCCTAGTCCTTGCAATATGAGAAGCATACCCATAACATGATGCAGCCACCACCATGCTTGAGAATATGAAGAATGGTACTCAGTGACGTGCTGTGTTGGATTTGCCCGAAACATAACCATTTGTATTTAGGACATAAATTCAATTTCTTTGCCACATTTTTTGAAGTTTTACTTTAGTGCCTTACTGCAAACAGGACACATGTTTTGGAATATTTTTCTTCCGTACAGAATTCCATCTTTTCCTCCTTTTCCCTCGGTCAGATCCACGTTATCTTACCGTCCGGGGTCTAAGAATGTGAAGCCGGATGCCCTTTCTCGCCAGTTCCCCAGCTCCAGTGAGGATCAGCTGCTTGGATCCAACGTCCCCCGATGTCCTGGGGTATAGAGACTGTAGTGAGGCGCAAGGTAGGGAAGGCAGTTCCTGACGGCTGCTCACCTAACAGACTTTTTGTCCCTCTTGGGACACGGTCCAAGGTACTTCAGTGCGCTCACTCATCGCGTCTCACCTCTCATCTGGAGGGCAGCGAATGCTAGAGTTTCTGAGGAGGAGATTTTGGTGGCCAATGGGGGAGGCGGACACTCACCTTTGTAGCTGCCTGTCCGACACGCGTCCGGGACAAGACTGCTTGTCAGCAGCCTCTGGGGCTTCTTCATCCGCTGCCAACACCTTCTCGACCCTGGTCTCATCTCTCTATGGATTTCATCACGGGCCTTACATCCTCAGAGGGTCACACTGTCATCCTGGTCATTGTGGACCGCTTCTTCAACGAGACACATTTCATTCCGCTGCCTAAGCTTCCATCTGCCCGTGAGACTGCTCAGCTTGTCATTCAGCATGTTTTCCACCTTCACGGACTTCCTCTGGACATCATCTTCATTTGATTTAGATGTTCAGGAGTCTTATGGCTTGGGGTTTGAAGCTGTTTAGAAACCCCTTGGACCTAGACTTGGCGATCCGGTACCGCTTGCCTTGCGGTAGCAGAGAGACCAATCTATGACTAGGGTGGCTGGAGTCTTTGACACCGCCTGCCTTCCTCTGACACCGCCTGGTATAGAGGTCCTGGATGGTAGGACGCTTGGCCCCAATGATGTACCGGGGTGGACGCATTACCCTCTGTAGTGACTTGTGGTTGGAGGCCAAGCAATTGCCATACCAGGCAGTGATGCAACCGGTCTGGATGTTCTCGATGGTGCAGATGTAGAACCTTTTGAGGAACTGAGGACCCATGCCAAATCTTTTCAGTCTCCAGAGGGGAAATAGGTTTTGTTGTGCCCTCTTCATGAATGTCTTGGTGTGCTTGGACCATGTTGGTTTGTTGGTGATGTGGCCACCAAGTACCGTGAAGCTCTCAACCTGTTCCACTACAGCCCCACCGATGAGAATGTTGGTGTGCTCCATCCTCCTAACCCCATAGTCCACAATCATCTCCTTTGTCTTGATCACTTTGAGGGAGAGGTTGTTGTCCTTGCGCCACACGGTCAGGTCTCTGACCTTCTCCCTATAGGATCTCGTCATTGTCGGTGATCAGGCCTACTTCTGTTGTGTCAACGGCAAACTTAATGATGGTGTTGCAGTCATGCCTGGCCGTGCAGGCATGAGTGAACAGGGAGTACAGGAGGGGACTGAGGAAGCACCCCTGAGCGGCCCCCGTGTTGAGGATCAGCGTGGCAAATGTATTGTTACCTACCCTTGCCACCTGGGGGCGGCCCGTGAGGAAGTCCAGGATCCAGTTGCAGAGGTAGGTGTTCATTCCCAGGGTCTTTAGCTTAGTGATGAGGTTTGAGGGCACTATGGTGTTGAACACTGAGCTGTAGTCAATGAATAGCATTCTCACATAGGTGTTCCTTTTGTCCAGATGTGAAAGGGCAGTGTGGAGTGCAATAGAGATTGCATCATCTGTGGATCTGTTGGGGAGGTATGCAAATTGAAGATGGTCTAGGGTTTCTGGCATAATGGTGTTGATGTGAGCCATAACCAGCCTTTCATGGCTACAGACGTGAGTGCTAAGGGTTGGTTGTCATTGAGGCAGGTTACCTTAGTGTTCTTGGACACAGGGACCACAGGGGCTATGGTTGTCTGATTGAAACATGTTGGTATTACAGACTCAGACAGGGAGAGGTTGAAAATGTCAGTGAAGACACTTGCCAGTTGGTCAGCGCATGCTCGGAGTACACGTCCTGGTAATCCGTCTTGCCCTGCGACCTTGTGAATGTTGGTCACATCGGTTGCAGAGAGCGTGATCAAACAGTCATCTGGGACAGCTGATGCTCTCATGCGAAGCGAGCATAGAAGTTATTTAGATCGTCTGGTAGGCTTGTGTCACTGGGCAGCTCTCGGTTGTGCGTCCCCTTGTAGTCTGTAACAGTTTTCATCCCTGCTACATCCGACGAGCGTCAGAGACTGTGTAGTATGATTAAATCTTAGTCCTGTATTGACTCTTTGCCTGTTTGATGGTTTGTCGGAGGGCATAGCAGGATTTCTTTTAAGCTTCCGAGTTAGAGTCCCGCTCCTTGAAAGCGACAGCTCTACCCTTTAGCTCAGTGCGAATGTTGCCTGTAATCCATGGCTTCTGGTTGGAGTATGTACGTACAGTCACTGTTATTCAGCCACGACTCGGTGAAACATAAGATATTACAGTTTTTAATGTCCCGTTGGTAGGATATACGCACTTTTAGTTCATCCCATTTATTTTCTAGCAATTGTAAGTTGGCTAAGAGTACGGATGGCAAAGGCATATTAGCCACTTGTCACCTGATCCTCACAAGGCACCCCGATCTCCTTCCGCGAAATCTCAGTCACTTTCTCCTGCAAATGACGGGGATGAGGTGTCACGCCCTGACCTTATTATTCTCTATGTTTGGTTAGGTCAGGGTGTGACTCGGGTTGGAAATTCTATGTCTTCTGTTTCTTTGTTTTTGGCTGAGTGTGGTTCCCAATCCGAAGCAGCTGTCTATCGTTTTCTCTGATTGGGGCTCATACTTAGGCAGCCCTTTTTCCGCCCATTAGGTTGTGGGATCTTGTTTTCTGTTTAGTTTCTGTAGCCTGACAGAACTGTGCGCTTTCGTTTTTGACTTTTGTCACGCCCTGACCTGAGTATTCTTTGTTTTCTTTATTGTTTTGGTTAGGTCAGGGTGTGACATGGGTGATGATAAGAGCGTCTGCTAAATGACTTAAATGTAAATGTAAATGTAAATGATGTATGTGTTTTTTGTACTGTCTAGGGGTTTTGAAGGTTTATGGGGTTGTTTACCATCTAGGTGTTTATATATGTCTATGGTTACCTAGATTGGTTCTCAATTAGAGGCAGGTGTTTATCGTCTCTGATTGGGAACCATATTTAGGCAGCCATCTTCTTTGGGTATTTTGTGGGTTATTGTCTATGTCTAGTTGCCCGTGTCTGCACTGTTTATATATAGCGTCACGTTTGTTGTTTTGTAGGTTTGTTTTAGTGTTATTTCTTCATTAAATATAGAACATGTATTCATATCACGCTGCGCCTTGGTCTCCTCAATACAACGAGCGTGACAACATTGTTATTTTGTTTGGTGTCATCAATAAAGGTACGATGTACGCCTACCACGATACGCCTTGGTCTCCTTCTACCAACGAGAGCTGTTACATGAGGGGCTGTTCGGGTGTCTGGAGTAAATCCCTTTTGTTCAAACTCAAACTCCAATCCAAGGTGAGTAATCGCTGATCTGATGTCCAGGGGCGCTTTTAGGTCATAAGGGACGGTAGCAGCAACATAATTTACAAAATAAGTTACAAACAAGCAAAATAGCTTGGTTGGTGAAGAACCAATAAAACGACAGCCATCCTCTCTGGTGCCATTATACACATGGTTGCTTACGTTTGCAAGTATGACCCCTATGTGTCTGTTTGTGCTGCAGTCTTCTCTGTTTACGCCAAGCTCTACTGCCACTGTGTGTGTGTGTGTGTGTGTATGTATCATTATGTGTGTTTGTGTATATATCATTGTTTGTGTGTATGTATCATTGTTTGTGTGTATCAGTGCGTGTGTGTGTGTGTGTGTGTGTATCATTGCATGTCTCTGTGTGTGTTTATACAAGCCGCTCTCTGCTCTGCAAGGAACTAGTCTTTAATGGAGTGAAGATCATGTTCTTCCCAAAGGGCCTCACCCTCTCCCTGGGTCCTCTGACAGAGTGATATCCCCCCCCACACACACACAAGGCCACAGTCCTAATATCATCTTTAGTATGCTAATAATGGGTAACACTTTACTTGACACCCAGCATGGTCATAACCATGTCATAACACTGTCATGACACATATTTAGACCTGTCATGATATATACTGCGTTATATTATGGCTGGTTATGACACCTACATAAGAGTGTAAAACCCACAAAACCTACCACAGAAGTTATTTTTTGGCTGATTATAAGACCTACATAAGAGCGTCAAAAACTAGTACACAAGGCAAAATATTCCATTACACCATAGCCTACATGGCAACAGTATGTTTATGTTATAGCATTTTTTAAATTGTATTTACCATATAAAATTACCTTTGTTATCGCGCACACATTGATGTCAGATATGCACCTACCCCAATGATCTGTTGTTGATGACTGGGATGAATGCAGGAGCAGACTTCAGGAGCAGGACAAGACACCCTCTTTTTGACTGATGACTGATATAAGGGCATGTACGTGATAGGCCTTTCTGGCTTATACTGTATGATTAGGATGGTCATAATTCTTCTTGACAGTGTCATTAAGTGTATTTTCTTAGTCTGAGTAAAGTGACACAGGATGGTCATAATTCTGTGATGATGCCAAAGAAGCCGGTGTTTGGAGGATATATTGGCACGGGTGTTTGCAAACGGTGCCAATATATCCTCCAAACACCGGCTTCGAGGGCATTCTCACTTTTATACAACGGGTTACCAACATATTAAAATAATAATTGACATTTTCATAAACATTATTTTTAGGAATTTATCCACAAGATATAGTGGAGTGGGTCTGATAACATAATTATCTGTACAGAGAGATTGTGAGCCCTGAATATTAAGAGTGTCCAAACTAAACAAGGTAGATATGAACTGGAACATGGTTTTGGCAGTAAAGACGTAAACATCCACAGTCACTGGTCATGATGGGAATTACAGTTTGACAAATGAGGGAGAGAGAAAAAGAGAGAATTCTCAGGGGGGTAGATAGTGGAAAATGACAGATTCATACAGACTTACATGAAACTCTATGCCCTTTAATGGATGGTTGGGACAGAGATTTCAAATGTAAAAAGACATTAAAAAGTACTCTCCCTTTAGCCAAGCGTTTGGACATAGAGTACAAAATGGTGTCCTGTGTGAATTTAAGGATTCTTCTCTTCTCTCTGAGGACCTCAGGACAACCTGGCCTGATTACTCCTTGTGTCCCCAGTCGACCTGGTCGTGCTGTTGCTCCAGTTTCAACTGTTCTGCCTGCGGCTATGGAACCCTGACCTGTTCACCGGACGTGCTACCTTGTCCTGGACCTGCTGTTTAAGACTCGCTCTATCGCACCTGCTGTTTCTAATATCGGAATGATCGGCTATGAAAAGCCAACTGTCATTCACTCCTGAGGTGCTGACCTGTTGCACCCTCTACAACCACTGTGATTATTATTATTTGACTCTGCTGGTCAACTATGAATGTTTGACCATCTTGTCCATGTACTGTACTGTTATAATCTCCACTCGGCACAGCCAGAAGAGGACTGGCCACACCTCAGAGCCTGGTTCCCCTCTTGGTTTCTTCCTATGTTCCTGCCTTTCTAGGGAGTTTTTCCTAGCCACTGTGCTTCTACATCTGCATTGCTTGCTGTTTGGGGGTTTAAAGCTGGGTTTCTGTACAGCACTTTGTGACATCTGCTGATGTAAAAAATGGCATTATAAATACATTTGATTGAGTACAGACCAGTACAGTCCAATACAACAGAGGGACTCTGTGATCCTGACTGAAGAGGACTTATCCCCCCCTCCCCCGCCTAAAGAATGTATTTTTAACAGAAAACAGGATCCTCCATTATAGTGAATGGGAAAATGTCAATCTTCGTGTAAACAAAAATATGTTTAGAAAACAGTCATGGTCCCAATGTTTGCTTCTAATACACCAGATGTGTGTCCTTGAACCGATTATTACAGAAGAAGTTATACAGATAATTAAGTTGCTAATGGCAGCCTCTAGTACTCTTGCAATGTCACATCCTGGAGTAGCTCAAACTGCGCGTATTATGAATCCATGAGATGCCATCTTAATCGACATCATTTGGCTTCAATGCATCACTGAGTCTTCACATAGGAATGAATGATGTCACATGATCGATGGCTTTGTCCATTCATATACAGTAATCACTTTCTCCTCTCCTCACCTTCCTCCCTGAACTTAGCCTGCCCTGGTTGCCATATCAGGCAACCCCGGCTACCCTGAACTCTGTATAAGCTTAAACTACACTTTCGGCAGACACCGAGTGGCCCCGTCCATCTTTTCCTAGGTTAGTCATTATGTGGAGTTTCTGGGAGTAAGACATCGTTAAACTCACAAGCACAGTTGATATTCCAGGAAGTGAATAAGAAACATTCCCAGTTTACATTAGGTCCCAATGTGACTTAAATGGGTATTTCCTTCATGGGGCTCCTTGGGGAATATCTAACATGAAATGCTGACACAAGCATCACAAACATTTGTTTTCATAACGTTTTTCTCTCCAAACCAGAGAGGCCAGAGAGCAGTGGAGGGTGCAGAGGGAACAGTCTTAGTTTGCTAGAGTATGTGACAGAGGAAAGGCGAGGCCCATTTGGATCTGACCGTTTTAAAAACATCCTCCCATAATTATCTTATATTTATTTTAATTCAACTCCAGTGGAATCGTTGGGGGGGGGGGATGTGTCTGCCCATCCGGTGTAAAAGGTGTGATGCAGACAGGCTCAACCTCCATTGTTGACACATGCTCAACTTTCAATCGCCCTGTTAGAGACGGACTCAACCTCTCTACGTCTTGGAGCAAAGTAGCCCTCCTCCTGGAGACCTCCTTTGCTTCCAGGTTTTTGCTCCAGCCGTAATCTAACACATCTGATCCAGCTAATGAATGTCCTGATTGGTAGCTCATTAGTAGAATCAGGTTTGTTAGAGCTGTAACAAACTTTTGCATACCCAGGAGTTTTACAGTTCAAAACCTGCACCCGTACTCTTACAGTATCATTTGGTGTTGGTTGAAACTCGACTTGTCTTTGCCTACCTGATGAGCTGACCTACTCGTGGTAAAAAACACCCAATTCTCGCATATCTAAAAGGAAGGGAATCAACGAGGGTAGAAGGAAGGGAGTCAACAAGGGTAGAAAGGAGGGTGCAGGGTTTTTGGATTATAATGCAGCCTAAAGCCCCTTGAAGACACCTCGGGACACGTGTGGCCAGCAGCCAGTATATATAACCCCTTTTCCTTAATTAGGAAAGTCCATTGTGTTCAGTATTTGCTCTGGCTGGAACCTGAGTGCTTTTGTTTCCTTTCCTCCCTTCTTCTTTTGAAGGAGGGAAAACATTCATGTACCTAAAAAAGATGTACTCAAAAGGCACCCTGGGAAATAAATATGCAAATAAGGCTATTCCCTAGTGTTAGAGCAACACCCCAAAACGAGTTGGGTAACAACACAGGAGTCAATTATCTAACACTGAGAAAGTGTAACAGCATCAGCTCTAATAAAGTGTTTGTTTAAGTAGGAATTTGCAACACCCATGGTGGCTGACCTTTAGACCGTCATAAGAAGGTTCATTTCCATTCTAGTATTCTAATTCTCAATTCTATAATAACTAGGCCCTCAAAGAAAGGCCTTAAGATATACAGCATGTAATGTATTGTCAGAAAGAGGTTACTTTTAAAGGCTAATAAGGTCTAGTGGAACCACTCATAAAAGGTCTAGGCCTCCCGAGTGGCGCAGAGGTCTAAGGCACAACCAGCCGTGATCGGGAGTCCCATAGGGCGGTGCACAATTGCCCCAGCTTCATCCAGGTAAGGGGAGGGTTTAGGGGAGGGTTTTTGTCAGACGGTTATTGTCATGCAAAAAACTGCCGGTCCAGTGGTAATTGACCGCTAATTAACATGAACATGTTTAGCATCTCCAGGCCTCCACGCATACAAGCCAGTGATTAACACCTTTGGAACATCAACATTTTAAAAAGTCTAATAAGTCAATTTAATTTACACCATCAGAATAAATTCATGATTTATTTTTAGTCAGGTCTAAAGAAACATTATGATATGAAGAAAATGTATTTCAGAAGAACAGAATATGAGTTGGCCTGCTGTTGTCTAAATTATCTGGCTATGTCCCATGCCATAGGTTTTAGGCTAGTTCATTTAGCTGACAAGATATGCAAGCCTTGTGCTATTATTTTATTTTATATGGTTTTATAGTAAGAAAAGGGTAAATGGACATAGCTGAATAAAATATAAATTATATTTCCCCATTACAGAGCGACTGCTCATATGAAGTGGCTATGTTGAGCATAAAAGTGATCATTTGAAACAGGTCCTATAATATAGGACCTATATGCTAGATTTAGAGTTATTTAGCAACTTTAGTTGTGAATGATACAAACCTTACACTCTAAAAATGAGGAGTTCAACAAGGGTTCTTCTAAGATCCTCAAAGTTCTGTTTAACCTGGCTTTGTGCTCGTCTCCACCCCCCTCCAGGTGTCACCCATCTTCCTCATTATCCCCAGTGTATTTATACCTGTGTTCTCTGTTTGATGCCAGTTCGTCTTGTCAGTTCTTACCAGCGTGTTTCTCCGTCTCCCTGCTTTCTCAAGTTATGTTTCATAGTTTCCCACGGTTCTGACCATTCTGCCTGCCCTGACCCTGAACCTGCCTGCCGTTTTGAACCTGCCTGACTCTGGCCTGGATTACAGACCTTTGCCTGCCTTTGACCTGTCTTTTGCCTGCCCCCTGTTTGGGTCAATACGCATGTGACTCTAGCTGTCTGCATCTGGGTCTTATCCTGAGTTCTGATACCTTAGGGTTCTTGGCACTGAAAATGGCCCCCAAAAGGTTCTTCCAAGAACCCCATAGGAGGGGGGGGGGTTCATCGAGGAACCTCCTTATTTGGTATTTGTTGTTGATCCATTAAATTGTGTCCATTTTGTGTTTTAGAAAAATGTGAACCAATATGAATAGATAGATGGTATGATCAGAAAACAATATCAATTTAGATTATACAGGGGATAAACATTCAATTTAGGAGATTTCTACATTTTTCAGTGAAGTGCCTACACCTGCTGTCCTTTCAGAATCAAATTCAAATGTTTCAGTTGGGCAGTGAGGTTCCCGCAAGAATCCCCACCAACTAAGGTGTCGTTGGAAGTAGACCAAAGTGCAGCGTGGTTAGCGTACATTTTATTTTATTTTAGTCAATGTCGCCAACAAAACAACAAACGACAGAAACAACCGTGAAGCTTACAGGGCTATAGTGCCACAAACAAAGTTAACTACCCATACTGAAAGGAGGGAAAAAGGGCTACCTAAGTATGATTCCCAATCAGAGACAACGATAGACAGCTGTCCCTGATAGAGAACCATACCCGGCCAACACATAGAAACACAAATCATAGAAATAAAGGACATAGAATGCCCACCCAAATCACACCCTGACCAAACCAAAAAGAGACTCTCTAAGGTCAGGGCGTGACATAAGGAGGTAACTCGATGAACAGAGCTTGAGAGGAAGAACCTACTGGGGGCCATTTTCAGTGCCAAGAACCATAAGGTTCTTTCGAAGAACTTTGAGAATCTTAGAAGAACCCTTGTTGAACCTCACCTTTTTAGTGTGTGTTCCTGTAGCTACCCAGAGCTTCATTTGGGAAAACAAGTGAAATCTGGTTAGGAACATCAATAGTAACGTGTTCGCAACGAAACATACAGTGTATTCGGAAAGTATTCAGACACCTTGACTTTTTCCACATTTTGTTACGTCACAGCCTTATTTAAAAATGTATTGAATTGTTTTTTCCCCTCATCAATCTACACACACTACCTCATAATGACAAACAGATAAAAAACGGAAATATTACATTTACATAAGTATTCAGACCCTTTACTCAGTACTTTGTTGAAGAATCTTTGGCAGCGATTACAGCCTTGAGTCTTCTTGGGTATGACGCTACAAGCTTGGCACACCTGTATTTAGGGAGTTTCTCTCATTCTTCTCTGCAGATCCTCTCAAGATCTGTCAGGTTGGATGGATGGGGAGCGTCGCTGCAGAGCTATATTCAGGTCTCTCCAGAGATGTTCGACCGGATTCAAGTCCGGGCTCTGGCTGGGCCACTAAGGGACATTCAGAGACTTATCCCGAAGTCACTTCTGCGTTGTCTTGGCTGTGTGCTTAGGGTCGTTGTCCTGTTAGAAGGTGAACCTTCGCCCCCAGTCTGAGATCCTGAGCGCTCTGGAGCAGGTTTTCAGCAAGGATCTCTCTGTACTTTGCTCCGTTCATCTTTCCCTCGATCCTGACTAGTCTCCCAGTCCCTGCCACTGAAAAACATCCCACCATGCTTCACCGTAGGGACAGTGCCAGGTTTCTTCCAGATGTGACGCTTAGCATTCAGGCCAAAGAGTCCAATCTTGTTTCTCATGGTCTGAGAGTCCTTTAGGTGCCTTTTGACAAACTCCAAGTGGGCTGTCATGTGCTTTTTACTGAGGAGTGGCTTCCATCTGACCAATACCATAAAGGCCTGATTGGTGGAGTGCTGCAGAGATGATTGTCTTTCTGGAAGGTTCTCCCATCTTCACAGAGGAACTCTGAGGCTCTGTCAGATTGACCATCGGGTTCTTGGTCACCAAGGCCCTTCTCCCCCGATTCCTCAGTTTGGCCAGGTGGCCAGCTCTAGGAAGACTTTTGGGGGTTCCAAACTTCGTCCATTTAAGAATGATGGAGGCCATTATGGTCTTGGAGATCTTCAATGCTGCAGACATTTATTGTCACCCTTCCCCAGATCTGTGCTTCGACACAATCCTGTCTCGGAGCTCTACGGACAATTTCTTCGATCTCGTGGCTTGTTTTTTGCTCTGACATGCACTGTCAACTGTAGGACCTTATATAGACAGGTGTGTGCCTTTCCAAATCATGTCCAATCAATAGAATTTACCACAGGTGGTCTCCAGTCAAGTTGTAGAAACATCAACGATGATCAATGGAAACAGGATGAACCTGAGCTAAATTTAAAGTCTCATTGCAAAGAGTCCGAAAACGTATGTAAATAAGATTTTTATTTTATTTGATAAATTAGCTTAGATTTCTACAAAACTTGTTTCAGTTTGTCATTATGGGATATTGTGTGTAGATTGATGAGGATTTTTAAAAATGTATTTAATCAATTTAGAATAAGGCTGTAAAGTAACAATGTGGAAAAGGTCAAGGGGTCTGAATACTTCCCGAATTGACTGTATGAAAAACACGTATGTATCTTGTGGATTGGGTCTAGAATTTAAGCTACACTTGATTTAAGGGATTGCACTTTTGGGACTACTCCATGTTTTCCTTCAAATACCGGGCTAACAAAATCAAGCCAGTTCAATATATTTGGTATATGACTCAGGTCTGGTGTATGCAAATAAGGGGCATAGGCCCATTGTAAACAACCAGTATCAATACACACAACATAAATAATATTAAAATTATTTAGGTGTGGAGATAAGACTTCAAATCAAATGTGATTGGTCATGTACACATGTTTTAGAACATACTTCCCGAAAGCTGTGATTTTAGTTTCCATAAACATTTGCCTTGGCTGCGCTTGGAATTGTTGAGGAACCCCGTCATGGATGCATTTCTTAACACTGTTTCGCGGAGTTATGGCAAGAATGTGGGATGGCTACATATCTGAATGAAAATACTTCCTCCCCGAAGTCCTCGCGGAGGAAGAGGACCCGGTAACTTTAGCAACAGCATTGATTAAATGACCACAGAGACCATTGCCAAAAAGTGAAGGAGAGGAGGAGGCGCATAGCCAAGCTGACTGCACAGGCATGCACACAACTATAACTTCTGAAAGTGACGCCAGAGGCCACCGCTCCACCCCGCAAAAGGAGACACAGAAAAGTAACTTATTCCTATAAACACCACCACTCGTTTGGCGACCGGAGCCAACGCAACAGTTTACAAGACCACACCAGCGACAAGGCTAAACTGTACGCGTCTATAAAAATCAAAAGTCGAGGAGATAGTTTTAGAGAAAAAAAAGTGACGTTTGGAATTGCGAGCGCACACCAGCAAGAAACGCTTGTGAAGTTTCTCCCAGATGCTTGGCGCCATGATCCGAATGTCCTGCTTCGGTGTTCTTCTCAGGACGTCTGTCGTCCTATATCTGTTTCTCAAAGTAAGTGATTGATTTATATTTGACAACATAAACACAACGTGGAGAGGTTTTACGGTCTTGTTTTTTTCTATAGAAAAGCCACAATATTGTGTCATAAATGACGATGCTGAACATTGCACCTGTCGCGTCAGGTAAAGTTCTGTTCTTTTGCCAGCAAGCGGCTGCTGCGTGTAAGACTTAGGCCTATCACTATCAGTCTGTATAGAGAGTCTGTTAACATGAGTTTGTAAAGTCATTGAATAATAATAATAATGGAACATCTTATTTTTTTCGATTTTTTTTCTTCTGTCAAATCCATTCAATTTGAAAGGTTACAGAATGTATTCCGTTTATGACAGTGCTTCCATTGTGCAATGAATACGGGCTTGTTGGAATTGGGACTGTAATCAATTCATGTCACTAAGTAATTAATACATTGACCTTTACGTTTCAACAATATTAAGCTATTTATTCGCATGGGGGCCCAGGATTGTCTTCATTCAGTTGGATGTGAGAGAATGTGTTAATCTCTCTCCAATACCCTCACATTTTTTGACAATTATTTCATACAGTAAATGCAAAAATGCCACTCTGGGATTCAGTATTTTATATTTAGGCATAATATGGGTGTGATTCTTATTGTTCTCTTTAGGCTATTTGATATTTATTCATATGTCTTTTGTTAAAGGGTCTTTCAATGGACTCAACATGTACAATAGGCTGCACAACAAGCATATTGCCAGCTACTAGATTAGGTACTACAGACCCATCTGTAATAGTAGAACGTCATATTCATACAAACACCAACAATACCAACATAGACTTAATTCGCAAGGAATAGGGCACAATATACACAAACACAACATTAAACTTGCTTTGCACAAACAGTGCTTGCAAAAGTTGGCAGACCCCTTGCATTTCTTCATGTTGTATTGTGTTTCAAAGTGGAATTTAAATTGTTATAATTGTTTACAAAAAATTGTCAACAATCTACACAAAATACTCTGTCAAAGTAGAAGAATATTTATTACATTTATTTTTAGATAAATAATCATATAGTTGTTGCATAAGTATTCAGCCACTTTTTTAGGCAACCCAAAATTAGGTCAGGAATCAAATGTTGCTTTACAAATCACATAATAAGTTACATGAACTCACTCAGTGTGGAATAATAGGGGTTGACATGATTTTTGAATGACTAACCTTTCCTCTGTCCCCCATACATACATCTGTAAGTATTGAATTTCAAGCACCCATCTGTAAATCGCCCACCCATCTACCTACCTCATCCCCATATTGTTTTTATATACTTTATTTGCTCTTTTGCACACCAGTATTTCTACTTGCACATCATCTGCACATCTATCACTTCAGTGTTAATTTGCTAAATTGTAATTACTTCGCTACTATGGCCTATTTATTGCCTTACCTCCTTACTTTATTTGCTCACACTGTATATAGTTTTTCTATTGTGTTATTGACTGTACGTTTGTTTATTCCATGTGTAACTCTGTGTTGTTTTTGTCACACTGCTTTGCTTTATCTTAGCCAGGTTGCAGTTGTAAATGAGAACTTGTTCTCACCTGGCCTACCTGGTTAAATAAAGGTGAAATATATATGTATATTTTTAATTCAACTACAAAGACCAGGGATCTTTTCAAAAGCCTCATAATGAAGGACAGTGATTGGTGGATGGGTAACAATAACAAATCTGACATTAAATATCTCTAAGTATGGTCAAGTTAATAATTATGCTGTGGATTATGTATATATTAAACCACTTCAAAGATAGTTATTCTTCTAAACTGAGCTGCAGGACCGGAATAAAACTGCTCAGGGATGTTACCATGAGGACATCCGTAATAAAGAAAAATCATTTTAAAAAACAGCTACAGAGTTCAATTGCTGTGATGGGAGAAAATTGAGGATGGATCAACAACATTGTAGTGACTCCACAATAATAATAATAATGACCTAAATGACAGAGTGAAAAGAAGAATACAAACATACAGAATACAAATATTCCAAAACATGCAACAAGGCACTAAATTAATACTGCAACAACAACAAAAAACACAGCAAAATAATCATTTTTGAGCCTGAATGTAAAGCCCTATTTTGGGGGGGAAATCCAACACATCACAGAGTAACTTATTTTCAAGCGTGGTGGTGGCTGTATCATGGTATGGGTATGCTTGACATCAGCAAATACTGGGGAGTCTTTCCAGGATAAAAAGAAACAGGATGGAGCTAAGAACAGGCAAAATCCTGGAGGAAAACTTGCTTACCAATAAGACAGTGAGTGAATGGCCAAGTTATAGTTTAGACCTAAATCTGCTTGAAAATCTATGGCAAGACTTGAAAATGGCTGTTTTGCCATGATCCCCAACATCTTGACAGGGCTTGAAGAGTTTTGAAAATAATAATGGGGAAATATTGCACAATCCAGGTGTGCATAGCTCTTTTATAGACTTACCCAAAACTCACAGCTGTAATCAATGCCAAAGGTGTTTTTAACATGTATTGACTTGGGGAGTTGAATACTTATGCAATGACAATATTTTTGTTGTTGAATTTCTATGAATCTTTAAAAAATATATAATTTTTCTTCCACTTTGACAGAGTATTTTGTGTAGATTGTTGACAAAAAAATGACAATTCAATTAATCCCACGTTGTAACACAATACATTGTGAAGAAATCCAAGGAATACTTTTGCAAGGCACTGTAGTTGCTGGAGCCCATTAGCCATTTAACCTGTGCTTATCCAACCACTATTTGACTATAAACTAGGTCCACCGCTCTCCAACTGATCTTTCTGGAGAGGGTGAGTGAGAATGGCATGTGAAGATGTGTGAGTCCCACACAAAGGGGTCAGGAATTGAATGAGGACTGTGTGTGTGTGTGTGTGTGTGTGTGTGTGTGTGTGTGTGTGTGTGTGTTTTTGTGTGAGTGAGTACTTGAGAGGGCTGTGCTTGTATCCTGACATGATCATGCTGTTTTGGACGTGGGTCCTCATATACAGTGGGGCAAAAAGTATTTCCTCAGCCACCAATTGTGCAAGTTCTCCCACTTAAAAAGATGAGAGGCCTGTAATTTTCATCATGGGTACACTTCAACTATGACAAACAAAATCAGAAGAAAAAAAATCTAGAAAATCACATTGTAGGATTTTTTTATGAATTTATTTGCAAATTATGGTGGAAAATAAGTATTTGGTCACCTACAAACAAGCAAGATTTCTGTCTCTCACAGACCTGTAACTTCTTATTTAAGAGGCTCTTCTGTCCTCCACTCGTTACCTGTATTCATGGCACCTGTCTGAACTTGTTATCAGTATAAAAGACACCTGTCCACAACCTCAAACAGTCACACTCCAAACTTCACTATGGCCAAGACCAAAGAGCTGTCAAAGGACACCAGAAACAAAATTGTAGACCTGCACCAGGCAGGAGAGCTGGGACCAAAGTAACAAAGCCTACCATCAGCAAGGGCATTGAAGATGAAACGTGGCTGGGTCTTTCAGCATGACAATAATCCCAAACACACCGCCCGGGCAACGAAGGAGTGGCTTCGTAAGAAGCATTTCAAGGTCCTGGAGTGGCCTAGCCAGTCTCCAGATCTCAACCCCATAGAAAATCTTTGGAGGGAGTTGAAAGTCCGTGTTGCCCAGCAACAGCCCCAAAACATCACTGCTCTAGAGGAGATCTGCATGGAGGAATGGGCCAAAATACCAGCAACAGTGTGTGAAAACCTTGTGAAGACTTACAGAAAACGTTTGACCTCTGTCATTGCCAACAAAGGGTATATAACAAAGTATTGAGATAAACTTCCACTATTTTCCACCATAATTTGCAAATAAATTCATTAAAAATCCTACAATGTGATTTTCTGGATTTTTTTTCTCATTTTGTCTGTCATAGTTGAAGTGTACCTATGATGAAAATTACAGGCCTCTCTCATCTTTTTAAGTGGGAGAACTTGCACAATTAGTGGCTGACTAAATACTTTATTGCCCCACTGTATAACGTGTAGGCTACAGGAGTAAGACTTCAGGCTGAGAGAGAGAGCTCAGGGCAACGCTTTACATCCGTAATCTTACATTTACTAAATGATTTATCGAATAATATAACATAATATTGAAAAGTGAATCAAAAGTATTCCACAAACGGCATGTGCTGACTTGCTTGTTACAAGTTAAATACATATGTTATGGTAGTTCCACTGGTAGTAGTTTTGAAGGGTGTTGCTGGAAGAGCTGTGCCTATGAAAAATGCCCCAAACAGTGAGAAGCTTTGGTTTGGCGTGTCCACCCAGCCTAAGGGGTTCCCGAGTGGCGCAGCGGTCTAAGGCACTGCGTCTCAGTACTTGAGGCGTCACTACAGACACCCTGTTTCGAATCCAGGCTGTATCACAACCAGCTGTGATCGGGAGTCCCATAGGGCGGCACCCGATTGGCCCAGCATCGTCCGGGTTTGGCTGGAGTAGGCCGTCATTGTAAATAAGAATTTGTTCTTAACGGACTTGCCTAGTTAAATAAAGGTTACACTTCAAATTAAAACATTTTAAACGGGGTAATTTAAGGGTGATGAGGAAGTGGTGATGTAGTGATGTGGTAAGGCGATGCCTTATCACCTTGTCAACTTCTATGAAGAGTACACACAGTGATCGTGATGAGAAGAGGTCATGGTACATATGCAAAATGGATTTTTAATCCTGTTAATATAACACAGGTAGAAGAGACAGTCCGGCCTCTGAGGTGAACTGCACTATAGTTAAAGGGTAAATATCACAAGGGAAGTTAGCAGAATCTGTTGTTCAATTTAAGCATTATGCTAATTGTATTTGATTTATTTTACTTTTACTACCTTTATTTAATCAGGTAGGCTAGTTGAGAACAAGTTCTCATTTGCAACTGTGACCTGGCCAAGATAAAGCATAGCAATTTGACACATACAACAACACAGAGTTACACATGGAGTAAACAAAACATAGTCAATAATACAGTAGAACAAAAGGAAACAAAAAGTCTATATACAGTGAGTGCAAATGAGGTAAGATAAGGGAGTTAAGGCAATAAATAGGCCATGGTGGCGGAGTAATTACAATATAGCAAATAAACACTGGAATGGTAGATGTGCAGAAGATGAATGTGCAAGTCGAGATACTGGGGGTGCAAAGGAGCAAGATAAATAAATAAATAAATACTGTATGGGGATGAGGTAGGTAGATAGATGTGCTATGTACAGGTGCAGTGATCTGTGAGCTGCTCTGACAGCTGGTGCTTAAAGCTAGTGAGTGTGATATGAGTCTCCAGCTTCAGAGATTTTTTGCTAATTAGTTGAATTCATATATAACCAAATCAGCAGAAAAATTGGGAAATGGGAGGACTGAGAAGGGTGACCTAGCACCGGGTGGAAAGATTTAAGTAAAACCGTATAATGATCCAATGTTCAACTTTGAATATCAAAGTCGTCCTCTGAAGTGGATAGTGGGAAGAAGGATTGGCCATATTGGATTTAGAGAAAATTAAACCTTTATTTAAAAAAAATACAAAATATTTAACAGAATTCTTCACTGATATTACTTCATAACCTCCACATTTCGCTCTACCGTTAACCTCAGATCTTTTACAGTCAATAAGGAACCTTGTTTGAAATAGAGAAAAGCTGTGAGAAATAGACGCTACTATTGCAGCCATTTTTCTAATAACCCTCAGTTTGTTCTAGGCTGGCCCCTGGGGGACTGTGGAAGGCTTTGAGATTAGGATTTGTATGTGGTTGAGAGCGAGTTCCTATTGATAGCTCTCGGGTACTGATAACCATGGTTGTGAGAATGTGTGCGTGCATGATTGAACAGTGGCTGGCAGTGCCACCAAAGGGAGAGATTATGGTGATGATGATGGTGGGTAGGGGACCGATAAGATAAGACCCATTTCAGAGGAGGGCACCTTTGTGTTTCACAGCTCAAAGGACCCAGGGGTCGAAAGGTCAATAGGGAAAAGGCACTTGAAAGTATTTTACATAATCTCGTTCCTGTTATTGTTCTTGCTGGCAATTTTTTTTGTTCTTTTGCTTTTTCTCTTACTCTCTTTCTCACCCACTATGTATGTAATGTTCTCCTCCCATACTGACTACATCATTCCCACTTCTCTTCCCTGCTTTCTCATCCTTCCCCTTCCTCTTCCTTCTCTGTGCCCCCTCTCATCTACTGTTTCCCAAGGGTGAAAGTATTCAGACCCATTGACTTTTACCACATTTTGTTACGTTACAGCCTTATTCTAAAATGTATTAAATAATCCCCCCCCCCCCATCAATCTACACACAATACCCCATAATGACAATACAAAAACAGGTTGTTCACATTTTTTGCACATTTATAAAAATAAAAAACGGAAATATCACATTTACATAAGTATTCAGACCCTTTATTCAGTACTTTGTTGAAGCACCTTTGGCAGTGATTACAGCCTCAAGTTTGATTGGGTATGATGCTACAAGCTTGCCATGCCTGTATTTGGGGAGCTTCTCATATTCTTCTCTGCAGATTCTCTCAAGCTCTGTCAGGTTGGTTGGGGAGCATGGGTTGGGAGCCCTCGCTCCCCTCTAGGGGTCCAATGGAAGGACATGTAAAAATCTGAGCGAGTGATGGAACTGATAGGTTAACATTGGATCTGAAGAGCATCCAGTTTCCCCATTGGCCCATAGGGTATTTGGGTTTTGTGTTTTTGAGACTGTATGGAAAATAATAGATGACCGGGAGAGACTGTTTTCGTATTGAAATGTAGAATTCTGAGTTTACAAAACATTAAGAACACCTGCTCTTTCCATGATAGACTAACCAGGTGAAAGCCATGATCCCTTATTGATGTCACTTGTTACATCGACTTCAATCAGTGTAGATGAAGGAGGAGGAGACCGGTTAATGAAGGATTTTTAAGCCTTGAGACAGTTGAGACGTGGATTGTGCCATTCAGAGGCTGAATGGGCAAGACAAAAGGTTTAAGTGCCTTTGAATGAGGTATGGTAGTAGGTGCCAGGCGCACCTTTTTGTGTCAAGAACTGCGACGCTGCTGGGTTTTTCATGCTCAACTGTTTCCTGTGTGTATCCACAATGGTCCACCGCCCAAAAGGACATCGAGCCAACTTGCCACAACTGTGGGAAGCATTGGAGTCAACATGGGTCAGCATCCTTGTGGAACACTTTCGACACCTTGTGGAGTCCGTGCCCTGACATGTTCTTCATGTTTCGTATACTCAGTGTGTGTACTAAAAGCAGGCGAGAAGTTGACATAAAAACAGGGAGCTAAATTTTGTTCACCGTCAAGTATCGACAGTCAATCTTCCAAATGTGTTTATTTGCATTGAATGCCACCGCCAGCACCCACACAAGCGAAAAGACAGCATCACAATAGACTGTCACATCCCTATTTATTTCGTAACAGGGAAATTTGTATGTGATTTGTACACATGAAAGGATTTCAGACGGCAGCATCAACATGGCCTCTGAGATCAAATAGCCCTGTTAACTACAGTGTGGGTGGTGAGATAGCAGCTACAGTTCGGAGAGCGAGACCCAGCAATTAAAGACCCAGGAAAAGTACATTGCTTTGCATGAGTTTATCATGGAATGATTACTCTCGTCTGTGTGTGTGAAATGACTTCTCTGCCCGTGAACTCATTTTTGATGGGAAAATTGTGACGTTGCTATCAGTGGGTCCATCTCGGGAACAAGGAAGCGAGTCCTGTCCCCTTTTATAGTTACGTAGGCAGCTGTGTACAAGTTACGGTCACATCTACATTTAAGGGTGTTTTCCTGGAATAAAAAGCATGGGCACACACACACACACACACACACACAGGTTAGATGGGGACGGAAGACTTTTGAGTAAAGGCTTTACTGTACTTTGTTCCCTAATTAAATTGTGACACAATACCTCTGTTGAATTCCTCTTTCCATTTACACTAACACAATCACAGCACTTTGAAGTCGTGTTTGGTGCCACGCAACATTGGTGGTGGTCAGTGACGTTTATTATGAGGGAAGACAATTATTTTTTTCATGAGCATGGCCTTATTTCTGTTACATACAGCATGTTGGATGACTATCATTCATATTCCATTTACCCAGTTCAATGTAAAATCGATAGGTTTAGGCTACTACATGATACTCAAATGTTCCCTATAACCATCATGAGGTTGCTACAACCTAGCCTGTGAATGAAAGTTTACAACTTAGGTGCACACAGGTCGAGGCAAAAAATGACAGACCGTGACACATGGACAGACAGTGACACATTCAATACCGTCTTGCACACTCTTGCCTGCATCTAGCTTATGTAATCATTAGTCCAACAGTTGCAAACAAGAGTTTCTATTGGACAAATTCAGGTATTTTTTATCCCCGTTTCGTTTGCTTTCGTTTAACAAACTTCTTTCAACAGAATCGGTGGAATGAATACACCCCTGAGCACGCATAAACACAGTTCACTTTCATAGCAGCCACGTTGTTTTCCCTCTCACCTTCTCCCTTTGTTTGAACCTTTTCCCTTCAATGAACAACACATCAGCTGTATGTGATCAGGCGAAAAAACCTTTCCAAGCCAAACCATGTCATAACCGCTACACACAACCTACATCATTGTCCCGATATTAGCTAAAGTAAAATCCTAGTCAACATAACTAATAGAACTAATGCGTTACTAAACCCGCTACAATCACGCAGTAACGTTAATTTGTATAGTCAGTAAGCAGTTACACTGGCACGCCCAGGTGGCAATAAATTAATAAAAGCAAAAGCTTAACTTGACTTGGAAGAGTTCCAGTGTTGTGTTGGTTAGTCATAGCCAGCTAGCTAACATAGCATCCCTCTGTTTGAGCAGAGTGTTTGAGTAACTCAACTAATCAGCTGCATTTGCTAGCTAAGTAAGTGAAACTGAAAGTGAAAAAAATGACTAAATCTCTCTCTTGCTTCTCCTTCATTTTTGAAGAAATACATTTGTTGAAAACTTTTCAATTATTGTCTCGCTCTCTCTTTGAGTCAACTACTCACCATATTTTATGCACTGCAGTTCTAGCTAGCTGTAGCTTATGCTTTCAGTACTAGATTCATTCGCTGATCCTTTGATTGGGTGGACAACATGTCAGTTCATGCTACAAGAGCTCTGATAGGTTGGAGGACGTCCTCCGGAAGTTGTCATAATTACTGTGTAACTCCATGGAAGGGGGTGGGAACCAAGAGCCTCCTAGGTTTGTATCGAAGTCAACGTACCAAGAGGAGGACGGAAGCTAGCTGTCCTCCCAGCTACACCATAGTGCTATCCTACAGAGTGCGGTTGAGGCTAATATAGGCCTTCATTGCAAAACAGTGTGTTTCAATCAATTCTTTGGTAACGTGAATATATTTAGTATAGTTTTATTTTAAAAGGATTACTTTTTCAAGTTTTAAAATGTTTATTTTTATTCACTAAGGAGGATGGTCCTCCCCTTCCTCCTCTGAGGAGCCTCCAATGCGCAACATATAGAACTGACATCTTATCCTTTACCTTTTGGAAATCAGGACTTATTAAGCCTGATCTCAAACAGCACAGAGGCGCCTGTGTCCATCGCGGGTCAAAAGTACGGCTGTCACAAAACTGGTCATATCAAGTGTGCTTTAATGGAATGCTGCACAGCCCACTCCCTCTATCCCCTATCAGAATCCAGACAGGCCACTTCCAAATTAACAGCCCCAAACATGTTGCCTCCTGAACAGGCCTCTGACTCCTCTGCATGTCTATAACGCCTGCCAAAGAGACCCAGGGCTACAGCCCCATGTGAATGAGAGACCAGCTTCTCTGACTGACTGACTGATTCAAAGCTCTTATTGTCAGCAGATGCCTAATCGCTCCCTTTATCACTGGTGGCCTATGAAGGAGCTACGGCCCGGACGTTGGGATGCGCAATGTAAAAGCCGTTTTCTTGGGTGGACGGGGAGGGGCTGAACTGGAAAGGTCAGGATGAGTTCTCCATTAAGGATGAGGAAACTGGCGCTGTCGAGAGAGAGAGAGAGGGAGAATAAAAAAATATAAAAAAATAAAGAGCGAGTTTAGCACAGCGAAAGAGTCGACAAGTTGGCAGGTTACATCGTTTCCCCTGAACTGGGATTTAGTGTATGGTTGGTATGATAAAATTGACACTTCAGCTGTGGATAAACATAGCTCTCAGTATCCAAGATCTTTGTGAACCACCGATTGGCTTCACTGTTTTACAATGAAAGAAGGAAAATTGCCCAGTATTTCAGTCCCATTAGCGTGCTTCATGCACTATGCCGCTGTGGGTCTGTGGTGGTTTGCTCTCATAGGTATTGTGCTGTGGTGCACAACTGCTGACCGTATCGACAAACACACCCTGTTGTCCACTGTTTGCTGGGCTGCCTGTCTAGCGTTTTTGCGTGAGTGCGGCTGCAGCTTGGGCAGTAACCTGAGCAGGGAGAAGTGGTGCCGACTGTTATACAATAAGGCCAGATAGGCATCTCCACACAGCAAAGCACACTATAGCACCGCCGGCCTGGGACGCCAAATACCACTCAGCTGATTTCCATAGATCTCGATCAGAGCCACGATACAGTAGGTGGTGTGGGACACTAGAGTGGGAGGTAGGATGGGATGAAAAAGCACAGGTACATGCACACACACGCATGTACACAGACACACAAAGGGCTGCATGCACGCACACACACACACAAATGACCCCCCCCCCTCAAAAAATGACCCCAAAAAAGAGACTAAAATGACACAGAAGACAAGCCTAGATAACAACTAGCTAATCCACTGAAGATACTTGTCTTTTCTTTTCAAAACTTCAATTAAATTACCAATACGGGATTTTCCTTTTTATTGACTACTTTGCGCCAAAGTAGTGACTGGCTAAACAGTAACTGGAAAACAATCTCTCTGTCACATCTGCCAGCCACTGACTCCGGGAAACTCAGCAAACAAATCCAGAGGCAAATATATCCGAAAATGGCTGCCATCAAACAGACATTGAACTCTCTCTGGGGGACGTGGTGTGACACAACTGGCTTTTCTCCTAAAAACCCTTATCTTATCTGCTACACAGTTACAGTCCACAGACAAAATGATCGATTCAGAACGCTTCAGTCAGTACCGTGGTGTTCGATGATGCTCGTACAGGTTGTAAATGTGATCGTAGAAAGGACATTATAAAATGGTTTTTGGGGTTGTAAAATGGTTCAAATGTGATTGCTGTTGTGGTGCGCTTGTGCTAGATGGGTATGCTATCACTTAATGTGTCGTCTCTATCATCCTTCAACGTATGACTAGCATAGCATAACAATGGGTGCGATTCATTTTTGGCAGATACAAAATGTCCGCCTGAACGCCCGCTAAAGCGCTGGCAGAAACATACTGGCATATACGGTGAGACTGTTAATAAAACCTGTAAGCTCAAGTCCTGTATAATACAGACAGAGGCTATCTCGTGTACATCTTATCATGGCTTTGGATGGAGATATCATCCCAAATTTCCCTGCAGGGTTAGTTACCGTTTTAGCTGCAGTTCTTACTTCCTCGTCGCTCACTTCAATTAGCCATTGATGTCTGGCTACCGGTTAATGAACAGTTACAGCCCACAGAGAGAAGCGGACATGGCCGATGCCACGACTGGACGTCTGGATCAGGGACAGAGACCATCCGTGGTGAGAGAATGTCCACACTCGTTTGATAGAAACACCACAGACGTTCACCATGGCATAGTAATTGATTCAAAGGAACGTCTCCCGGAGGCGCAACCACCTAGCAGCGGTGTCATCACCTCAACCAGACGAAGGAGTCCGAGCGTTGGTTTGTTAGACCATGTCGGGTGGCACTTCTCTTCCTTTGTTTGAGGTGGAGGTCAAAGGTGACTGCCAATATAGAGGAAACATCAACATAAAAGGGTCTTAATAGGCCGTTGGGCCACCGGAACATCTTAATTGTGCCTTGGCATAGGTTCTACAAGTGTCTGGTACTCTATTGGAGGTGTGCAACAGCATTCTTCCACGAGAAATCCCATCATTCGTTTTTTTGTTGATGGTGGTAGAGGAAATGTTGTCTCAGGCGCGGCTCCAGAATCTACCATAAGTGTTCGATTGGATTGAGATCTGGTGACTGACGCAAGCACACACACACATTAAACCCCCTATGCTCCATTGAGACCCCTATTTTAACGTCACTGAGATCTCTTCTAGCCATGGTAGCCAAAATAATGGGCAACTGGGCATTTTTATACATGACCCTAAGCATGACTGGATGTCAATTGCTTAATTAACTCAGAACCACACCTGTGTGGAAGCACCTGTATTCAATATTGTTTGTATCCCTCATTTACTCAAGTATTTCCTTTATTTTGTCAGTTACCTGTACATCCCAGTCTAATTACTGGCTGAGAGGACCTGTGTTCCTTCCATGCTGTTATCAGGGTGTGTCGCAGGCCAGGCCAGGGTGGGCTACTTGGTGCCAGGATGTTGTTTCAGCTTAAAAACAATGACTAGGTCACTCAGGAGAGAGACCGACTGGCTGGCTGGCTGGGAGAAGTCCACACAATGCATGTGGAAATGTGCCTTTGGCTTCACAGTAAAACGGTACACGTAATGAAAGATACGTTTTTGCAATATCTACAAAGTGAGAATGACATTTGTCACGAACTTCACACATCATAGTGCCTTTTTGAAAGGGAACTGCATTGGGTGAAACATATTTCTGAATGAGTTTTGTGAAAACTTGTTTAAGGTTTTGTATAGCATGGGTATACCTGGGTGATGCTGGTTCCATGACCAGCCAGAATTTCATGAGGTCGTGAAAAGTCCAGCATTTCAAGCAATTAGCTAGTTCACAGATAGTGCTTTGCGATCTACGATCTACAAAACATTAGGGACACCTGCTCTTCCATGACACAGACTGACCAGGTAAAATCTATGATCCCTTATTGATGTCACTCGTTGAATCCACTTCAATCAGTGTAGATGAAGGGGGGGAGACAGGCCATCCAGCCAACTTGACACAACTGTGGTAAGCACTGGAGTCAACATGGGCCAGCATCCCTGTGGAACGCGTTCGAGACCTTGTAGAGTCCATACCCTGACAAGTTGAGGCTGTTCTGAGGGTACACACACACACACACACTTTCAGCTGGCAAACCCCCAAAGACCGTTTTAGCCCGGTGTTTCGCAGGGACTCCATCAATCAATATCAGCCAAGTTACACTGAAATGTATCCACAAAATACTTGAAAATATTAGGTGATTTTTTTTTCCCTGTCTCAAGGAAGTGTATATATATATATATATATATGTTTTTTTTCTCAAATCAGAGGAGCTTCACAGCATAATCTAAGTCTGGATTATCTGTGTGAAATGCACACAAGAATTCATGGACACACACTAACAGAGAGGACATCCAAGGCCAGATTTATTGAGCTTGGCCTACGAAAGATGTATTCCAGATTGGGCGATGTGTTGGTTAGGGGCCTTTTGTGTCATCTACAAAGACCCCTGTGTCGTCTACAAAGGCCCCTGGGGAGGGGAGGGGCAGGGCGAGAGCGAGCAGAAATACAGTGAATGACTTCCTCCTACAGTATGTCTCAAGATGCACAAGTATCTGGTGTATGGAACATATAACATTCATAGTATAACATCAACAACCCCCATGAAGATGTTTAGACCTCTTGACGTCATGTCTTAGGTGTTTGACTGACAATCGCAAAGTTGTGGGTTCAAGTCCCATTTGGACTACTGTAGCCTCTAAATTCGCTTATCAGAATGTTTATCAGAATTAAACACTTTCAGGGGAACATAGACTGTTGGGTCATGTTCATGTCAGTTAATGAACAACGTCTGTAGCTGTATTTCAAGTCGCCGGCAAGTCTGTCTCCTCATTTTCTCACAACGCTAGCACTGCCAGAACTGCATCAAAGAACCTAACCTCCCAAGCCCACACCCTGTGCTGTCCCCCTAGCCTTTAGGAAGAATAGCAGAACAAAGGGGATGGAGAGAAGAGGGAAGTTGGGAGGGGTGGCAGGCAGGGGGGGGGGGGAGATGTGGCAGGGTTGGTGATATCAATAGTGATGGCAAGAGTAAGGACAGGGAGAGTACCAGGGGAGGCAGTGGTGACCGTAGGCCCAGAGAGGATATCTTCCTGTCCCAACGGATGGGCTGCTACCTGGAGGTCTGGATCTGAAAGCTCTACATCTGGGTCTGGATGTTGGTCTGAGTCTAGGCCTGGCTTTTTATTACACCATTTCAGTCAACGTCCTCGTCAATGTCGTCCCGCGAGTTGTCAAGTGTGCCCAACTGTGGCTAATGTAATGAAGGATATGACTTTTCTAACCAGACCACACCCAGTATGTTAAGTGGAGTTAATGCATCTCCTCATCTGCTGGACTGTATAGCCGAGGCTGTCTTGGCGAGGACCGGGTTTGTATAGGGGACTCACTAGTGGGACGGGATAATGTGGGTGTGATGTTTAGTAGTCTGGTAAACAGAGTGGACCGCAGGACATCAGCTAAGGCCTGCGGTTTGCATTGGTGGAAGGTTTACTTTTGACTTATCAAAAATTGTGGTGGACTAGGAAACTGGCAAGTTGCCATCATACAAAACACTGAATCAAAGTTTTTTGGTTGTGTACACAGATATGTAGGTGTTATAGCAGGTGCAGTGAAATGCTTATGATTCTAGCTCCAACAGTGTATGTTTCGCAAATACAATACCAATACACAAATAATTTTAAAAAATCTAAACAAGAAATCCGGACACAGAATGGGTCCAATTAATAATCTAGAGTCGATATATTATTGAGCATGTGTCAGAATCCAGAATATAAACACTGTATGTGGGGTGTACAGACAGTATATATACTGAGCAAAAATATACACACAACATGCAAAGTGTCCCTCCGAAACTTTTCATGAGCTGAAATAAAAATCCCAAATATTTTCCATCCGCACAACAAGCTTATTTCTCTCCAATTTTGTGCACACATTTGTTTACATCCCTGTTAGTGAGCATTTCTCCTTTGCCAAGGAGACTCCATCCACCTGACAGGTGTGGCATATCAAGAAGCTGATAAAACAGCATGATCATTACACGAGTGCACCTTGTGTTGGGAGCAATAAAAGGCCACTCTAAAATGTGCAGTTTTGTTATATAACACAATCCCACAGGTGTCTCAAGTTTTGAGGGAGTGTGCAATTGGCATGCAGACTGCAGGAACGTCCACCAGAGTTGTTGCCAGAGAATTTAATGTTAATTTCTGTACCATAAGATGCCACCGACATCGTTTTAGAGAATTTGGCAGTACGTCCAACCGGCCTCACAAACACAGACCACGTGTAACCACCCCAGCCCATCCGGGGGGTGCTGAGGAGTATTTCTGTCTTGTTTGTAAAAACTCATGCTGATTGGCTGGACCTGGCTCCTCAGTGGGTGGGCCTAGCTGCCCAGTCATGTGAAATCCATAGATTAGGGCCTAATGAATGTATTTGAATTGAATGATTTCCTTATTATGAACTGTAACTCAGTAAAATCTTTGAATTGTTTGTGTTTATATTTTTGTTCAGTATAATTTGGAAATAAAATGGTATCTACAGTAGTAGGTATATTAGGATGGGTTATGTCGAGAACACAGTATATACACAGTGAGTAAACAACAGTTTATAAACAGAGTATGAGGTGGCCAGCATTCAATGACTCTATATTCATGGGGCATTAGTCTCAAGGTGCAGGGCTGAGAACTGGGCAGGTAGCCGGCTAGTATTGGCTGTTCAACAGTCTGATGGCCAGGAGATAGAAGCTGTTTTTCAGTGTCTGCCTGCCAGAAGGTAGCAGAGTGAACAGACTGTGACTCGGGTGGCTGAGGTCCTAGATGATCATCTTGGCCTTCCTTTGACACCGAGGGCTGTACATTTCCTGGAGGGCAGGCAGCGTGTCCCCCAGTGATGCGTTGGGCTGACCACACCACCCTCTGGAGAGCCATGTGCAGTTGCTGTACCAGGTGGTGATGCAGCCCGACAGAATGCTCTCAATGGTGCATCTGTAGAAATTCGTGAGGGTCTTCGTGGGCCATGCAGAATTTCTTCAGCCGCATGAGGTTGTAGAGGTTGTACATCAGTGGAGGATGCTGAGGGGAGAACAGCTCATAACAAAGACTGGAATGGAGTCAATGGAGTGGTATCAACCACATGAAAAACCCCATGTTTGATGTGTCTGATACCATTCCTTTGACTCCATTCCAGCCATTATTATGAGCCGTCCTCCTCTCAACAGCCTCCACTGTTGTACATAGGTTATTCCACTGGTAGGTAATGTGCTTGGAGACTTCAGATGGCCTGTGTCATGACCCATCTGGCCCAAAGGGGACACAGACACGTCCAGAATGATTGGCACCCTTGATAAAGATGCGCATAAAAGACTGTATAAAATAAACAATTCCTAATACAAGAGCTACTGTATATTGTATACTGCAAGAAATTATATTGATATTATTTTATACTAATACAATTGCTCAGAGCAAAATATTTTTTATAAAAAAGTACTGAAAGAAAACAATAAAAAATGTTCCCTTTCGAGTCTTTTTCTAAAAGGTTTTATGAAATTGAAGAATACAATTGCGCTGACGGACTGCCCTCTTCAATTCAAACCACAGGTTTTCAAAAGTCCAGAGACTGAGAGATGGCCATTGCAAAATTCTGATTTTGTGGTCAATTAACCATTTCGTTGTGGATGTTGATGTGTGCTTGGGGTTGTCTTGCTGGAAGATCCACTTGGGGACTCCTGGCCCAGGAAACCAGGTTTTTAGCTAAAATGTCCTGGTACTTAGTAAAGTTCACGATGCCGTTGACCTTAACAACCTTAGCCCCAGGAACAGTGGAAGCAAAATAACCAGCCCCATAACATCAAAGATCCACCACCATATTTTACAGTAGGTATGTGGTTATTTTTTGTATTTACATTCTTCTTTCGAAGTACAAACCCACCACTGGCGTATATGGTCAAAGAGCTCTATTTCTGTCTCATCTCTGTTTAGCAAACTACAGGCATTTACATTTGTTGGTTGATATCAATTAAGTTTTTTTTTATGGCAACCCTTCCAAATAGCCTATTGGCATGGAGGATGCGTCTAATTGTAGATTTAGAGACTTGGTGACCCTAAGATGCAAAGTTCTATCATTTTCAAACTTTCGCCCTTGGACTTTTTATTTGCCTTTCTCACTGTGCGTGGGGACAAGATATACTTAGGTCCTCTAGCAGGCAGGTTTACCACTGCTCCAAGGATTTTAAACTTTTGTTTAATTGTTGCCCTAATAGTGGTAAGTGTAATTGTTTTTCAGTATTTTTGTTTTACCCATTCCCTGATTTAAGAAAGTCAACAACCATTTCTCTCTTTACATTTGTGATTTCTTTGCCTTTCCCCATGGTGATGGACAACAAAGGGATTTTACATGCGTGTTACCTCATTTTTATACCCCAGTGAAACAGGAAGCCACGGAAGGCCACAATACAGTTCCTTAAACTGAGATGAATTTAAAGTAGAATGATAATGCAGATTTAATTTAGTTTGATTTGAGTTATAACAATACAGTGCCTTGCGAAAGTATTCGCCCCCCTTGAACTTTGCGACCTTTTGCCACATTTCAGGCTTTAAACATAAAGATATAAAACTGTATTTTTGTGAAGAATCAACAACAAGTGGGACACAATCATGAAGTGGAACGACATTTATTGGATATTTAAAACTTTTTTAACAAATCAAAAACTGAAAAATTGGGCGTGCAAAATTATTCAGCCCCTTTACTTTCAGTGCAGCAAACTCTCTCCAGAAGTTCAGTGAGGATCTCTGAATGATTCAATGATGATAAATACAATCCACCTGTGTGTAATCAAGTCTCCGTATAAATGCACCTGCACTGTGATAGTCTCAGAGGTCCGTTAAAAGCGCAGAGAGCATCATGAAGAACAAGGAACACACCAGGCAGGTCCGAGATACTGTTGTGAAGAAGTTTAAAGCCGGATTTGGATACAAAAAGATTTCCCAAGCTTTAAACATCCCAAGGAGCACTGTGCAAGCGATAATATTGAAATGGAAGGAGTATCAGACCACTGCAAATCTACCAAGACCTGGCCGTCCCTCTAAACTTTCAGCTCATACAAGGAGAAGACTGATCAGAGATGCAGCCAAGAGGCCCATGATCACTCTGGATGAACTGCAGAGATCTACAGCTGAGGTGGGAGACTCTGTCCATAGGACAACAATCAGTCGTATATTGCACACATCTGGCCTTTATGGAAGAGTGGCAAGAAGAAAGCCATTTCTTAAAGATATCCATAAAAAGTGTTGTTTAAAGTTTGCCACAAGCCACCTGGGAGACACACCAAAAATGTGGAAGAAGGTGCTCTGGTCAGATGAAACCAAAATTGAACTTTTTGGCAACAATGCAAAATGTTATGTTTGGCATAAAAGCAACACAGCACATCACCCTGAGCACACCATCCCCACTGTCAAACATGGTGGTGGCAGCATCATGGTTTGGGCCTGTTTTTCTTCAGCGGGGACAGGGAAGGTGGTTAAAATTGATGGGAAGATGGATGGAGCCAAATATAGGACCATTCTGGAAGAAAACCTGATGGAGTCTGCAAAAGACCTGAGACTGGGATGGAGATTTGTCTTCCAACAAGACAATGATCCAAAACATAAAGCAAAATCTACAATGGAATGGTTCAAAAATAAACAATAAACAAGTCCAGACCTGAATCCAATCGAGAATCTGTGGAAAGAACTGAAAACTGCTGTTCACAAATGCTCTCCATCCAACCTCACTGAGCTCGAGCTGTTTTGCAAGGAGGAATGGGAAAAAATGTCAGTCTCTCGATGTGCAAAACTGATAGAGACATACCCCAAGCGACTTACAGCTGTAATCGCAGCAAAAGGTGGCGCTACAAAGTATTAACTTAAGGGGGCTGAATAATTTTGCACGCCCAATTCTTCAGTTTTTGATTTGTTACCATAGTTTGAAATATCCAATAAATGTCGTTCCCCTTCATGATTGTGTCCCACTTATTGTTGATTCTTCACAAAAAAATACAGTTTTATATCTTTATGTTTGAAGCCTGAAATGTGGCAAAAGGTCGCAAAGTTCAAGGGGGCCGAATACTTTCGCAAGGCACTGTATTTAGGGGTGTCAATCATTTTAAGAAAAATCTCTTTTTTTAGATTTAAAAAAAACTTGTTAAACAAAATCTCTTTCTCTGAGGAATTGCATGAAATAAATACTTTTCAAAATGTTTTGATCATACAATATAGCTCAGTGTTTGTATTATTTATTTTAGTCTTTTTTGCTCATCTTTATCAAGGGTGCCAATCATTTTGGATGTGACTGTAGAATGACTTTATCCAAGTTGTGGAATCTGTAAGAGCCAGAAATGTGGAGCCACACTCTCAAATCAAATCAAATTGTATTTGTCACATGCACTTTACAGTGAAATGCTAACTTACAAGCCCTTAACCAACAATGCAGTCAATATTTATTTTTAAATATAACAAATAATTAAGGAGCAACAATAAAATAACAGTAGCGAGGCTATATACATGGGGTTCTGGTACAAAGTCAATGTGCGGGGGAATCGGTTAGTCGAGGTAATTGAGGTAACACACTAGTCATAGCCTGTTCTCTCTGCTACCACATGGCAAGCGATACCGGAGCACCAAGTCTAGGTCCAAGAGGCTTCTGAACAGCTTCTACCTCCAAGCCATAAGACTCCTGAACATCTAGTCAAATGGCTACCCAGACTATTCACACCCCCCCCCTCCCCTCTCCACACCACTGCCACTTCCTGTTGTCATCTGTCATCTATGCATTGTCACTTAAATTAACTCTACCTACATGTACATACTACCTCAACTAACCGGTGGCCCCGCACATTGACTCTTTACCGGCACCCCCCTGTGTATATATATATATATATATATTTTTTTACTGCTCTTTAATTACTTGTTACTTTTATCTCTTATCTGTATTTTTTTTTAAACTGCACTGTTGGTTAGGGGCTCGTAAGTAAGTATTTCACTGTAAGATGTTGTATTCGTCACATGTGACAAATACAATTTGATTTGATTTCAACATGAACATGTAGGTAGAGGTAAAGTGACTATGCATGGATAATAAACAGAGAGTAGCAGCAGCTTAAAAATGGGGGTGGGGACAATGCAAATAGTCCGGGTAGCCATTTGATTAACTGTTCAAGAGTCTTATGGCTTGGGGGTAGAAGCTATTAAGAAGCCTTTTGGACCTAGATTTGGTACTGCATGCCGTGCGGTAGCAGAGAGAACAGTCTATGACTAGGGTGGCTGGAGTCCTTGGCAATTCTTTGGGCCTTCCTCTGACACCGTCTGGTATAGAGGTCCTGGATGACAGGAAGCTTGGCCCCAATGATGTACTGGGCCATACGCAACTACCCTCTGTAGTGCCTTGCGGTCGGAGGCCGAGCAGTTGCCATACCAGGCGGTGATGCAACCCGTCAGGATGCTCTCGATGGTGCAGCTGTAGAACTTTTTTAGGATCTGAGGACCAATGCCAAATCTTTTCAGTCTCCTGAGGGGGAATAGGCATTGTCGTGCCCTCTTCACGACTGTCTTGGTGTGTTTGAACCATGATAGTTTGTTGGTGTTGTGGACACCAAGGAACTTCAAGCTCTCAACCTGCTCCACTACAGCCCCGTCGATGAGAATGGGGGCATGCTCGGTCCTCCATTTCCTGTAGTCCACAATCATCTCCTTTGTCTTGATCATGTTGAGGGAGAGGTTGTTATCCTGGCTCCACACTGCCAGGTCTCTGACCTCCTCCCTATAGGCTGTCTCATCGTTGTCAATGATCAGGCCTACCACTGTTGTGTCATCTGCAAACTTAATGATGGTGTTGGAGTCGTGCTTGGCCATCCAATCATGGGTGAACAGGGAGTACAGGAGGGGACTAAGCACGTACCCCTGAGGGGCCCCTGTGCAGAGGGAGGTGTTTAGTCCCAGGGTCATTAGCTTAGTGATGAGTTTTGAAGGCACTATGGTATTGAACACTGAGCTGTAGTCAATGAATAGCATTCTCATGTAGGTGTTCCTTTTGTCCAGGTAGGAAAGGGCGGTGTGGATCTGTTGGGGCGGTATGCAAATTGGAGTGGGTTTCTGGGATAATGGTGTTGATGAGACCCATGACCAGCCTTTCAATGCGTTTCATGGCTACAGAGTGTTACGGGTCAGTAGTCATTTAGGCAGGTTACCTTGGTGTTCTTGGGGACAGGGACTATGGTGGTCTGCTTGAAACATGTTGGTATTACAGACTTGGTCATGGACAGGTTGAAAATGTCAGTGAAGACACTTGCCAGTTGGTCAGCGCATGCTCAGAGTACATGTCCTGGTAATCCGTCTGGTTCTGCGGCCTTGTAATTGTTGATTCTGGCCCGTGATGGTAAACATATATTCTAATGTGGCCCTCCATGGAAAATAATTGCCCAGGCCTGCCCTAGATGGTAAGATTGCTAGAATAGGTCAGGACATGTGGAGGCAACAATTTGATCACTGTTCTGAGTCAATGCTGACCTCTACTGGTATGATTACTAACTGTCCTTTTCATCTTCCTTGCAGGGCTCACAAGCTCAATGTAAGTACAGCCATTTCCACTTCAAGAATTTATGAAAGATAAATCTGAAGTAAGTAGATGACGATGAATGATAGGAAGTACACTTCATTTCAAAGTTTCAGAAACACAATCAAGGTCCTAATCGTTATTCAAACAGGTACAGTATACACATGTGCAAACAAGTTCTGATTTGGTTTCCCTCAATCCAAAACTCTCCTACCATTTTAGGCGCTCCCTGTACGAATTTCAAAGCCAGCACAACAGCAACAGAGATTAATATTCGGGTACACGCCAACTGCACCGTGAGCACTGGCAGTACTTCTGTGTTCTCCAACTCAACTATGGCCACCCTGTCTGGACTGGCTCCTGGGTCCACCCACCGTGTGCATGTCCTGTGTAACGATATCCAACAAGTCAACTGCTGCAATAACTTCACAACAAGTAAGTATCTCACTCTAAGGGCTGGTTTTGACCCAGATCAAGCCTGGTCCTGGACTGAAAATAACTTTGTGTTGATCCTGACAAGCTCTCCTTAAAACGCCTATCTTATTTACTGTGAGAACATCAACGTTTTCTCTTGACTCTGCAATGTGCTTCGGCTGTATATTTGCGGCTCACAACGTCTACTTCTGTAGTAAATTCCAGACATACTTGTTCTCCCCCCCCACACCCACCTTTCTTGCACGCACAGAGCCTGAAACCATCACAATCCTCACTGTCACCAAAATCACAACATCATCGGTGTCTCTGAGCTGGAATAAACCAGAGGGTAGCTCCTTCTATAAAGTAGAGTGGACTGATGGCAGTGTCAATGACAGTCAGAATACCACAGGAACTTCTGTAAATGTTACTGCTCTCACTGCTGGAGCGCAGTACGTCTTCACAGTCACTGCAGTGGCTGGAGATAACAAAAGTGAAGGACGAAACAAAACCGTTTTGAAATATACAAGTGAGTAACTCAGGTACTTTAATGTCGGATTGTGTCAAGGCCACAGGCACCATTTATACATTCGTTGATATATTACTTGTTCACATCCAAGAACACGTGATAAGTTGCCATGTCTGTTGCATTAAGAAACACAATGCTTTCATGCATTTCACAGTAAATGGCTCTCATTTAGGCTCACTTGATAATATTGGACTTGATTCAGTTGAAATTCTGTTATCTTTTCCCAAATGTCCCTCTCTCTTGCACGCACAGAGCCTGCAATCGTCAGGAAACTTACTGTGTCTGAAATCAGAACATCCTCTGTGTCTCTGAGCTGGACTGAACCAGAGGGAAACAGCTCCTTCTATATAATAGTGTGGACTGATGGCAGTGACATTGGCAGTAAGAATACCACAAGAACCTCCACTACCATCACTGGGCTGCCTGCTGGAGTGGGGTACACATTCAGAGTCACTGCAGTGGCTGGAGATAATACAACTGTAGGAGAAGGCAGTGAAACAACCACTTTTACAAGTAAGCATCTTTGTTGAGTGGTTTTTGATATCTTTCTTAGATATACAATTCTTTCAGAAAGTTTTCATACCCCTTGACTTATTGCAAGTCTTTTGGTGTTACAGCCTGAATTCGAAATTGATCAGATATTTGTTTTTTTCACCCATCTACGCGCAATACCCCTTAATGAGAAAGTTAAAACATGTTTTTATGAATATTTGCACATTTATTGAAAATGAAATATCTCATTTACATAAGTATTCAACCCCTTGATTTAATACATGTTAGAATCACATTTGGCAGCGATTACAGCTGTGAGTCTGTCTGGGTATGTCTCTAAGAGCTTTGCACACCTGGATTGTACAATATTTGCACATTGTTTTTACAAATGAATTACAAATAAAAATGTGAAATGTCTCTCAATAAGTATTCAATCCTTTTGTTATGACAAGCTTAAATAAGTTCAGGAGTAAAAATGTGGTTAACAAGTCCCATAATAAGTTGCATTGGCTCATTCTGTGTGCAATAATTGTTTAACATGATTTTTGAATGACTACGAGCAGTGACTTTCAAACACAGATTCAACCACAAAGACTAGGGAGGTTTTCCAATGCCTTGCAAAGAAGGGCACCTATTGGTAGATGGGTAAAAATAAAAAAGCAGACATTGAATATCCCTTTGAGCATGGTGAAGTTATTAATTACAGGCGTCCTTCCAAACTCAGTTGCCGGAGAGAAAGGAAACCGCTCATAGATTTCACCATGAGGCCAATGGTGACTTTAAAACAGTTACAACTTTTAATGGCTGTGATAGGAGAAAACTGAGGACGGCTCAACAACATTGTAGTTACTCCCAATACTAACAATGACAGTGAAAAGAAGGAAGCTTGTACAGAATAAAAATATTCAAAAACACGCATCCTATTTGTAATGAGGCACAAAAGTAAAACTGCAAAAAAAAAAAACGTTATGTTCTTAATATAATTTTTTTTAACCTTTATTTAACTAGGCAAGTCAATTAAGATTTGCCAATCGAATCCCCAATCTGACAATTTAAAAATCTGCCCCTGAACAAGGCAGTTAACCCAATGTTCATAGGCCGTCATTGTAAATAAGAATTTGTTCTTAACTGACTTGCCCAGTTAAATAATTTTTTAAATTTTTTTTTTTTACAATGACGGCCCACACCGGCCAAACCCAGATGACGCTGGGCCAATTGGGAGTCCCATAGGGCGGCACACAATCACGTCCGGTTGTGAAACAGCCTGGAATCAAACCAGGGTGTCTGTAGTGACTATACTCTAGCACTGAGATGCAGTGCCTTAGACCACTGCACCACTCAAGAGCACAAGATAACACCTTATGTTTGTGGAAAATCCACAACACATCCCTGAGTACCACTCTTCATATATTAAAGCATGGTGGTGGCTGCATCATGTTATGGGTATGCTTGTCATTGGCAAGGACTAGGGAGTTTGGTTTTTAGGATAAAATTAACAGAATAGAGCAAAGCACAGGCAAAATCCTAGAGGAAAACCTGGTTCAGTCTCATTTCCAACAGACAATGGGAGACAAATTCAGCAGGAAAACCTTTCAGCAGGACAATAACCTAAAAAAAAGGCCAAATATACACTTACCAAGACGTCATTGAATGTTCCTGATAGGCCGAGTTATAGTTTTTGCTTAAGTTGGCTTGGAAATCTATGGCAAGACTTTAAAATTGCTGTCTAGCAATGATCAACAACCAACTTGACAGAGCTTGAAGAATTAAAAAATAATAATGTGCACATATTGTAAAATCCAGGTGTGTAAAGCTTATAGAGACATACCCAGAAAGACTCACAGATATGTCTATTTCATTTTCAATAAATATGCAAACATTTCTAAAAAATAGATTTTCCCTTTGTCATTATGTTGTACTGTGTGTAGATGGGTGAGCATTTTTTTTATTTAATCCATTTTGAATTCAGGCTGTAACACAACCAAATGTGGAATAAGCCAAGGGGTATGAATACTTTCTGATGGCACCGTACATCTCGCTGGCTTTTCTATGCATTGTCCAGACTCTGTCCAGACTTTGTTAACAGCAGCTGGTGCGCGATCTGTAATGTTAAGGAAGTCTCGTGTTTTTGCTCACCTGAGCTAGAATAACTCATGATAAGCTGCAGACCACACAATTTACCAACAGAGTTTTCATCTATATTTTTCGTAGCCGTCTACTGACCACCACAAACCGATGCTGGCAGTAAGACCACACTCAACGAGCTGTTTAGTGCCATAGCAAATGTAACCGGTGTGAAATAGCTAGCTAGTTAGCGAGGTGCGCGCTAATAGCGTTTCAATCGGTGACGTCACTCGCTCTGAGACCTTGAAGTAGTTGTTCCCCTTGCTCTGCAAGGGCCGTGGCTATGATGATTCAAGGGTGGCTGTTGTCGATGTGTGCAGAGGGTCTCTGGTTCGAGCCCAGGTAGGGGCGAAGAGAGGGACGAAAGCTATACTGTTACATTGATGCTGTTGACCTGGATCACTGGTAACCGGTGTGAAATGGTTAGTTAGCGGGGTGACCTTGAAGTAGTTGTTTGAGACGTTGAAGTAGTTGTTCCCCTTGCTCTGCATGGGCCGCGGCTTTTGTGGAGCGATGAGTAACGATGCTTCGTGGGTGTCAGTTGTTGATGTGTGTGGTTCGAGCTCAGGTAGGGGCAAGGAGACTGACGGAAGCTATACTGTTACACAAATAAGAAAATGCACATTCAGAGGCGGCGTTTCTAGTGGCCCGTGATTTTAAAGCAGGTACACTGAAATCTGTTTTACACCATTTTCACCAACATGTCACCTGTGTAACTACAGCCTACCAGATGAGCTAAATGCCTTCTATGCTCACTTTGAGGCAGCACTGAACCATGCATGAGAGCACCAGCTGTTCCATACAACTGTGTGATCTTTTTCTCCGTAGCTAACGTGGGTAAGACCTTTGTACAGGTTAACATTCACAAGGCTGTGAGGCCAGACAGAATACCAGGACGCGTACACAGAGCATGCGCTGACCATCGGCAAGTGTCTTAACTGACATTTCCAACTTGTTTCAAGCTGAGCACCACAATCACCGTGCCCAAGAACGTCAAGATAACCTGCCTAAATGACCATCGCCCGGTAGAGCTCACATCTATGGCCATGAAATGCTTTGAAAGGCAGGTCATGGCTCACATCAACACCATCAATCAAGACACCCTTGACCCACTCCAATTCGCATACTGCCTGTCACATTCTGACCTTAGTTCATTTGTTTTATCTTTGTTTTGGTATGGTCAGGGCGTGAGTTGGGGTGGGCAGTCTATGTTATTTTTTCTATAATTTGGGATTTCTGTGTTTGGCCTGGTATGGTTCTCAATCAGAGGCAGCTATCAATCAAACTTAGGTAGCCTGGTTTCACCTTTGAGTTGTGGGTGATTATTTTCTGTTCGGTTTGTCGTTTTTTTTGTTGAAGTGTTCAGTATTCGTATTAAATACAATATGGACACCTACCACGCTGCGCATTGGTCTGACATTTCTTAGTCCTCGTCTGAGGAGGACGAAGACAAGCGTTACACCGCCCCAACAGATCCACTGATGACGCAAATCTCTATTGGACTCCACACTGCCCTCACCAACCTGGACAAAAGTAATACCTACGTAAGAATGTTGTTCATTGACTACAGCTCAGCATTCAACACTATAGTCCCCTCCAAGCTCGTCCCTAAGCTCAGGACCCTGGAATGGACCACCGCCCTCTGCAACTGGATCCTGGACTTCCTGATGGGCCGCCCCCAGGTGATGAGGGTAGGTAGCAACACATCTGCCACGCTGATCCTCAACACTGGAGCTTCCCAGGGGTGCGTGCTCAGTTTCCTCCTGTACTCCCTGTTCACCCACGACTGCATGGCCAGGCACGACTCCAACAGCATCATTAAGTTTGCAGACGACACAACAGGTGTAGGCCTGATCACCGACAATGGTGAGACAGCCTATAGGGAGGTGGTGCCAGAATAGCAACCTATCCCTCAACGTAACCAAGAGTAAGGAGATGAGTGTGGACTACAGGAAATGGAGGACCGAGCACGCCCCCATTCTCATCGACGGGGCTGTAATGGAGCAGATTGAGCGCTTCAAGTTCCTTGGTGTCCACATTAACAACAAACTAGAATGGTCCAAACACACCAAGACATTCGTGAAGAGGGCACGACAAATCCTATTCCCCCTCAGGAAACTAAAAAGATTTGGCATGGGTCCTGAGATGCTCAAAAGGTTCTACAGCTGCAATATCGAGAGCATCCTGACTGGTTGCATCACTGTCTGGTACGGCAATTTCTCGGCCTCCGAATGCAAGGCACTACAGAGGGTAGTGCGTACGGCCCAGTACATCGCTGGGGCTGAGCTGCCTGCCATCCAGGACCTCTACACCAGGCGGTGTCAGAGGAAGGTCCTAAAAATGGTCAAAGACCCCAGCCACCCCAGTCATAGACTGTTCTCTCTGCTCCCGCATGGCAAGCGGTACCAGAGTGCCACGTCTAGGACAAAAAGGCTTCTCAACAGTTTTTACCCCCAAGCCATAAGTCTCATGAACAGGTAATCAAATGGCTACCCAGACTATTTGCATTGTGTGCCACCCCCAAACGCTCTTTTTACATTGCTGCTACTCTCTGTTTATCATATATGCATAGTCACTTTAACTATACATTCATGTACATACTACCTCAATTGGCCCGACCAACCAGTGCTCTCGCACATTGGCTAACCAGGCTATCATATATGCATAGTCACTTTAACCATATCTACATGTACATACTACCTCAATCAGCCTGACTTACCGGTGTTTGTATGTAGCCTCGCTACTGTATATAGCCTCGCTACTGTTATTTTTCACTGTCTTTTTACTGTTTTATTTCTTTACTTACCTATTGTTCACCTAATACCTTTTTTTGCACTATTGGTTAGAGCCTGTAAGTAAGCATTTCACTGTAAGGTCTACACCTGTTGAATTCGGCGCATGTGACAAATAAACTTTGATTTGATGTAGTGTATCTACCTCAATTACCTCAAACCCCTGCACATCGACTCGGTACTGGCACCCTGTGTATATAGCCAAGTTATCATTGCTCATTGTGTATTTATTCCTTGTGTAATTATCTTTATGACTTTTTCTATTTTTCTCTCTGCATTGCTGGGAAATACGCATTTCACTGTTCGTTTTCAGAGTATGTGACAAATACAATTTATATTTGAATACCTCGCTGTGCCCTTCGAGATAGCACTAGCTCCCCAGACGTTCAGCAAATGTGTAGGGCAGCTCTAAACTTCTGGCGAGAGTTTGCTGCACTGAAAGTAAAGGGGCTGAATAATTTTGCACGCCCAATTTTTCAGTTTTTGATTTGTTAAAAAAGTTTGAAATATCGAATAAATGTCGTTCCACTTCATGATTGTGTCCCACTTGTTGTTGATTCTTCACAAAAAATACAGTTTTATATCTTTATGTTTGAAGCCTGAAATGTGGCAAAAGGTCGCAAAGTTCAAGGGGGCCGAATACTTTCGCAAGGCACTGTACATAGATGATTACCTGCTTTGCCCCCCTTCACAGGAGTAAGCAGTACAAGACACAGCTTCCCTTGTCACCCACCTCAATGAGTTAGGGTTCAAGATCAACCAAGAGCTGAATAGATAGCTAAGCGTAATGCTGGACTCTCTCTTTTATCAGGCAACACTATCGGATGGCCGCATCACTTCGTTCCGACAGTGCCTCTCCCTGTTCCACAGGTGGCGCTCGGTCAAACACATCACACACATGGAAACCCCATGTTTAACTCCATTCCATTTATTCAATTCCAGCCATTACAATGAGCCCAACCTCCTATAGCTCCTCCCACAAGCTTTCAAGCTACAAGCTTGGCACACCTGTAATTGGGGAGTTTCTCCCATTCTTCTCTGCAGATCCTCTCAAGCTCTGTCAGGTTGGATGGGGAGCGTTGCTGCACAGCTATTTTCAGGTCTCGCCAGAGATGTTCGATCGGGTTCAGGTCTCGCTAGAGATGTTCGATCTGGCTGGGCCATTCAAGGACATTGTGACTTGTCCTGAAGCCATTCTTCGTTGTCTTTGCTGTGCGAGTCGTTGTCTTGTTGGAAATTGAAACTTTGGCCCAGTCTGAGATCCTGTGCTCTCTGGAGCAGGTTTTCATCAAAGATCTATCTGTAATTTGCTCCGTTCATCTTTCTCTCGATCCTGACTAGTCTTCCAGTCCCTGACGCTGAAAAACACCCCCACAGTATGATACTGCCACCACCATGCTTCACCGTAGGGATGGTGCCAGGTTTCCTCCAGATGTGAGGCTTGGCATTCAGGCCAAAGAGTTCAATCTTGGTTTCATCAGACCAGAGAATCTTGTTTCTCATGGTCTGAGAGTCTTTAGGTGCCTTTTGCCAAACTCCAAGCGGTCTGTTATGTGCCTTTTAATGAGGAGTGGCTTCTGTCTGGCCACTCTACCATAAAGGCCTGATTGATGGAGTGCTGTATAGATGGTTGTCCTTCTGGAAGTTTCTCCCATCTCCACAGAGGAGCTCTGTCTTGGTCACCTCCCTGACCAGGGCCCTTCTCCTCTGATTGTTCATTTTGGCAGGGCAGCCAGCTCTAGAGACTCTTGGTGGTTCCAAACTTCTTCCACTTAAGAATGATGGAGGCCACTGTGTTCTTGTGGGCCTTTAATGCTGCAGAAATGTTTTGGTATCCTTCCCCAGATCTGTGCCTCGACACAATCCTGTCTCGGAGCTCTACAGACAATTCCTTCGACCTCATGGCTTGGTTTTTGCTCTGACATGCACTGTCAACTGTAGGACCTTATATGGACAGGTGTGTCCCTTTCCAAATCATGTCCAAACAATTGAATTTACCACATGTGGACTCCAATCAAGTTGTAATAACATCTTAAGGACGATTAATGGAAACAGGATGCACCTCAGCTTTTTAAAAATATAAATTAGCCTACTTTTTTAAAAACTATTCACTTTGTCATTTTGGGGTTTTGTGTGTAGATTGCTGAGGATTTTTTGATATTTAATCAATTTTAGAATAAGGCTGTAACATAACAAAATGTGCAAAAAGTCAAGGGGTCTGAATACTTTCCGAAGGCACCGTACATTTGTGAGGTTTTACAGACTGGATGTCACTGCACCTTTGTTGGCACATACTCTCCTCTGAGCTTCTGAGGGGGATACTGTTGGGACTACCTTGGTTTCGCAGAGCATGTCTGCAATACTTGAGTTTGCCCAATGTGAGACCCCAAACAATTATTTGAAAGAGAAATTAACCCTTGTGATGTCTTAAGGTTAAAAAATATCCCGCCGCTATGTTTAACAGCAGAGAGAACCCCCTAAATGACATTTTTTCAACTTGAAATTGTATGACTTTTCCTAGAGTGACCCCAACATTAGAAAAAGTGAAACATCGCCTTTGTTCATATTTCCATGAAAGCTGTACACCACCAGGGTACAAAGATTGTCTTGTGGTCATTTTCACCCGGCAGTTATAAAATCATTTACACACCACAAAAAACACAAAAGGCACACACACACAATGAGAAATTGAGAATATGTCTGCTACTGAGTGAACTCAGACACCAGCTCCTGAAGAGGAAGATCACCATGGTTGGCAAAGTAAGAAAGAACAAGCCTGAGCTCTCCCTTGCACTCCTCGCAACAAGAGGGAGAGAGGCATTCACCCCCACCACCACTCTAGTTTCTTACCTCCAAAAGAGGAACAAGAATGTGGTCCTCCTGAACACACTGCACAAAACGGCTGAGGTCAGTGATCGTGAGGACAGAAAGCCAGCCATCATCATGGACTACAACCACAACAAAGGAGGCGTGGACAACCTGGACAAGGTGATATGAACTTACAGCTGCAGGAGGATGACTGCCCGCTGGCCCCTGGTCATTGGGTGGCGCAGTGGTTAAGGGCGCTGTACTGCAGCGCCAGCTGTACTGGCGCTGCAGTACTGCAGCGCCAGCTGTGCCATCAGAGTCCCTGGGTTCGCGCCCAGGCTCTGTCGTAACCGGCCGCGACCGGGAGGTCCGCTGTACTGGCGCTGCTGTACTGCAGCGCCAGCTGTGCCATCAGAGTCCCTGGGTTCGCGCCCAGGCTCTGTCGTAACCGGCCGCGACCGGGAGGTCCGTGGGGCGACGCACAATTGGCCTAGCGTCGTCCGGGTTAGGGAGGGCTTGGTCGGTAGGGATGTCCTTGTCTCATCGCGCACCAGCGACTCCTGTAGCGGGCCGGGCGCAGTGCGCGCTAACCAAGGTTGCCGGGTGCACGGTGTAGCCTCCGACACATTGGTGCGGCTGGCTTCCGGGTTGGATGCGCGCTGTGTTAAGAAGCAGTACGGCTGGTTGGGTTGTGTATCGGAGGACGCATGACATTCAACCTTCGTCTCTCCCAAGCCCGTACGGGAGTTGTAGCGATGAGACAAGATAGTAGCTACTACAATAATTGGATACCACGAAAATTGGGGAGAAAAAGGGGTAAAATTAAAAATAAAATAAAAATTCAATTAAGCTGCTCTATTTTAGGGGTTTAGTGAAGGCGGGTCATTTTTTACCCTTAGGACAAGGGGAGTATACAGAATGTTAAGACTACACAACTCCGGTTCTCTGATAATAGAACAAGCTATCTCACCGCCTTTCCCTGCTCGCAAGAGTTCAAGGAAGAGAGAAATGCTTGAGAATAACCGGTGTGCGAATCACCACTCGACCTGACTGTCTCTGACACACGTTGTGTTATTGGTTCTTCCTAGTAGTGAGCCGCCATCAAATCCTAATGTGAGACATCTCACTTTGTGAGACATGCGATAACCAGGGTTACGAAAGAAACATTGTTTAGTATTTTTTATTACTCTAAGTAAAAGAGATGGATAGAGTAGGTAGTAATTCATCTAATTGCATGATCTTCTCCCAAAATGTACATTTCTTGCACGTTCAGAGCCTGAAGTCATCAAGAAACTTACCTGTCACTGAAATTACAAGATCATCTGTGTCTCTGAACTGTGTCTCAAGAAATGTACATTTTGGGAGAAGATCATGCAATTACATGAATGAACCAGAGGGAAACAGCTCCTTCTATAGAGCAGAGTGAACTGATGGCAGTAGAGATATGAATGAAGCTACCAATGAGACAGCCTTAAGTGTAACTGAGCGGACTGCTGGAGGGCAGTACACATTCAGGGTCACTGCAGTGGCTGGAAATGAGATCACTTTACTTGCCACATGCACCAAATACAACAGGTGTAAACCTTACTGTGAAATGCAGTTCAAGAAACATCTACCAAATAAACTAAAGTAAAATATTATAAAAAGTAACAATAATGAGAATATATAAAGGGGGTGCCGGTACTGAGTCAATGTGCGGGGGTACAGGTTAGTCGAGGTAATTTGTATATGTAGGTAGCGGTAAAGTGACTATGAATAGATAATACACAGCGAGTAGCAGCAGCGGCGGCGGGGAATGTCAATGTAAATAGTCCGGGTGGCCATTTGATTAATTGTTCAGCAGTCTATTGGCTTGGGGGTAGAAGCTGTTAAGGATCCTTTAGGTCCTAGACTTGGCGCTCCGGTACCACTTGCCGTGCGGTAGCAGAGAGAACAGTCTATGACTTGGGTGACTGGAGTCATTTTTTGGTCTTTCCTCTGACACCACCTAGTATGAAGGTCCAGAATGGCAGGAAGCTTGGCCCCAGTGATTTACTGGGCCGGACGCACTATCCTCTGTAGTTCCTTACGGTCAGATGCCGAGCAGTTGCCATATCAGGTGGTGATGCAATAAGTCAGGATGATCTCGATGGTGCAGCTGTAGAACTTTTTGAGAATCTGGGGATCCATGACATATCTTTTCAGTCTCCTGAGGGAGAAAAGGTGTTGTCATGCTGTCTTCACGACTATCTTGCTGTGTTTGGACCATGTTAGTTTGTTGGTGATGTAGACACCAAGGAACTTGAAACTCACGACCCGCTCCACTACAGCCCCGTTGATGTTAATGGGGGCCTGTTCGGCCCGCCTTTTCCTGTAGTCCGCGATCAGCTCCTTTTTCTTGCTCACATTGAGGGAGAGGTTGTTGTCCTGGCACCACACTGCCAGGTCTCTGACCTCCTCCCTATTGGCTGTCTCGTTGTCGGTGATCAGGCCTACCACTGTTGTGTCATCAGCAAACTTAATGATGGTGTTGGAGTCGTGTTTGGCCACGCAGTCATGGGTGAACAGGGAGTACAGGAGGGGACTAAGCTCACACCCCTGAGGGGCCCCAGTGTTGAGGATCAGCGTGGCAGACGTGTTGTTGCCTACCCTTACCACCTGGGGGCGGCTCATCAGGAAGTCCAGGATCCAATAGCAGAGGGAGGTGTTTAGTCCCAGGGTCTTTAGCTTAGTGATGAGCTTTGCGGGCACTATGGTGTTTAATGCTGAGCTGTAGTCAATGAACAGCATTCTCACATAGGTGTTCCTTTTGTCCAAGTGGGAAAGGGCCGTGTGGAGTACGATTGAGATTGCTTCATCTATGGATCTGTTGGGGCGGTATGCAAATTGGAGTGGGTCTAGGCTATCTGTGAGGATTCTGTTGATGTGAGCCATGACCAGCCTTTCAAAGCACTTCATGTCTACCAACGTGAGTGCTACGGGGCAGTAATCATTTAGGCAGGTTAGCTTAGTTTCCTTGGACACAAGGACTATGGTGGTCTGCTTGAAACATGTAGGTATCACAGACTCGGTCAGGTTGAAAATGTCAGTGAAGACACTTGCCAATTGGTCAGCGCATGCTTTGAGTACACGTCCTGGTAATCCGTCTGGCCCCGCGGCTTTGTGAATGTTAACCTGTTTAAAGGTCTTGTTCACATCGGCTACTGAGAGCGTTATCAAACAGTCATCCGGAACAGCTGGTGCTCTCATGCATGCTTCAGTGTTTCTTGCCTCAAAGTGAGCATAAAAGGCATTTATCTCATCTGGTAGGCTCTCGTCACTGGGCAGCTCACGGCCGTATTCCCCTTCGTAGTCCATAATAATTTTCAAGCTCTGCCACATCTGACGAGCGTCAGAGCCGGTGTAGTAGCATTCAATCTTAATCCTGTATTGACGCTTTGCCAGTTTGATGGTTTATCTGAGGGCATAGCGCGATTTCTTATAAGCGTCCGGATTAGTCCTGCTCCTTGAAAGCGGCAGCTCTAGTCTTTGATCTGGATGTTGCCTGTATGTTGACTTACTGTAGGATTACCCATACTTTTCTACCAGTATATCCATAAGATACTGTAAAAAACTGATTTTTGCCCCAAAACTTTTCATTAAATTGATCATGCTATCAATCTTTACATTATGCTTTTAGAGGAATGACTTTTGCACCCTACATACTTACCTTTACATTTCAGTAGAAGTGTAAAAGTAGCAGGCTTCTCCTCATTTTATGAGGAATTCAATAAATAATTATGATTCCTGTGATCTTTTACCAAAATGTCCCTCTCTTGCACGCACAGAGCCCGCAATCATCAGGAACCCTACTGTCTCTGATTAATGAGGAATTCAATAAATAATTATGATTCCTGTGATCTTTTACCAAAATGCCCCTCTCTTGCACGCACAGAGCCCGCAATCATCAGGAACCCTACTGTCTCTGAAATCACAACATCATCTATGTCTCTGAGCTGGACTGAACCAGAGGGAAATAGCTCCTTCTATAGAGTAGAGTGGACTGATGGCAGTAAAACTATGAATACAACTACACATGAGACAGCCTTCAACATCAATGAACTGACTGCTGGAGTTTGGTACACATTCAGAGTCACTGCAGTGGCTGGAGATAACATGACGGAAGGAGTTGCTTATGTAACAAATCAAGCCACAAGTAAGTCTCACTGAAAGTTGCTTAATGCAGATTTGTTTGCCTCAAACTGAGCTGGAAACTAACCTCAAACATCAGATGACTCTTCTCTGGCGTTCATCCCTTTCTCGGTTGTTCTCTTCACCGACAACCTTCTCTTTCGCTCTTTTCTTTCTCTCCCCCTCTACTCCTCTTTCACAAACAGAACCTGCCGTCATCGCAACCCCTACTGTCATTCAGACCACCACGTCTCTCTCTCTGAGCTGGACCAAGCCTACAGGAGAGGCAGCAGGCTACAGGGTGGAGTTTCATAACGGAGGAACAGGGAAGGACCAATTTACATCCACCACCTCTGCCATCATAGAGAGCCTGACCCAAGGGACCCAGTACACACTCCAGGTCTTTGCCATCGCCCAGGACAATATAACAAAAGGCGACCCTCGCACAGTATACGTATACACAAGTACGACTAAAGCCCAATGATGCCAAATGGTCAATAACTACATTTTAAATGTTTTAGTTGAATATAAACATACTATATACAGTACACTAAATACCAAATACACTGAGTGTATAAAACATGCTCTTTCCATGACATAGGTTGGCCAGGTGAATCAAGGTGATAGCTATCATCCCTTATTGATGTCACTTGTTAAATCCACTTCAATCAGTATAGATGAAGTGGAGGAGAGAGGTTAAATAATTATTTTTAAGCATTGAGACATGGATTGTGTATGTGTGCAATTCAAAGGGTGAATGGGCAACACAAAATATTGAAGTGCCTTTGACCAAGGTATGGTAGTAGGTGCTAGGCGCACTGGTTTTTCATTCTCAATAGTTTCTAGCATGTATCAAGAATGATCCACCACCACAAGGACTTACAGCCAACTTGACACAACTGTGGGAAGCACTGGAGTCAACATTGGCCAGCAACCCTGTGGCACACTTGACACCTTGTCGAGTCCATGCCGATGAATTAAGGCTGTTCCGAGGGCAAAAGGGGGTGCAACTCAATATTAGGATGGTGTTTCTCATTTTTTGTACACTCAGTGTATTTTTCTTTAATTTCTTTTTAATAAGTAGAGCAAAATGTTTTTTTTTTCCCTCACCCCTTTTCCTCCATTTTGCTCTACAGAGCCCGGAGTTGTCGGCAACCTCAATGTGATTGGAACCACAACATCGTCTGTGTATCTGAGCTGGACTCAACCAAAGGGAAACAGTTCTTTCTATAGAGTAGAGGGGACTGGTGTCAGTATGAATACCACAGAAACCTCCACTACCATCTCTGGGCTGACTGCTGGAGTGCAGTACAACTTCACAGTCACTACAGTGGCTGGAGATAAAACAACTGTAGGAGAAGGCAATACAACAGCCACTTTCACAAGTAAGTCCTCTTTCAAGTTTGGTGTGGTATGACACAAAGGATTTGGATACACAGGTAAGGCGAATACGTAATTGTCGAAAATGGCTAAACAAATAATTGGTTGTTGACTAGCCTATCCATAGACGGTAACAAACGTTAGCGTCTAATTCAATTAGGTATTTTCCATCCGGAGGGGTTTTATTAAATGCTCCGACGCTCAGTCTGAACTTAACACGCATCGCTTGCGGTACGGGTTTGGAAACATAAGGACCTCATCTTTCAGATTAACGATAAATAATAAAATGTTCAATTACTACACACATCTTTATAGGGTAAATGTTCCTAGACGGCCATATGTCCTTGTTTACGGAAGACAGACTGCTGCGAACACCTTTGTGTAACGGATGGAAGGATGCCAAAAAAGTGTTGTAACAGAAAGGCTGAAATGGTGTTAAACCCGTTTAAAACAGTATCTATTTTGCGCTTGTGAAATCATTTTGATGTGATATGAAAGTAAAGGTTTTTATGTTTCTAGAACCGTAATGCAATTGAGAATTGATTAATGTTTAGAAAGAGTATTTGGCTGTTTTGCCTGCCAGTACCAGTTTCCCTCTAAACATGAAAGTCATTAGGCCTCATTTATTGCCGTACATTTCACACTAAATGTCTGTGTGCGCAATTTCTGAAAATGTCTGCTCACTTACAAAAATATAGAGATGTATAAACTTGGCACACGCCATTCATACACATATTTCCCGTTATAAACCAGACCCGTTGTAAAACTGCGTGATCGAGCATTAAAACTCTCGCCTTTTATGGTGACAATGTCCTTTCTTTGCTGTATAATTTGAAACTTGACATTCGGCAACGGCAGTTTCTTAAAGAAAGAGCAATGGCAATTTTGATCACATTTCTGTGGAGGTGTGAGCAGACTGTTTCGATATTTTGCAGTGACTTTTTCTAACTACAGTGACTGCCTGTCCACACATTTTGCAAGATTGATTGTATATTCAAAACAATTTAAATGCTACAGCCCCACACTTCGATGCAAAATACTAAATTGTTGTTCAATATTTAGTTCAATAGTAGTTTATTGGGTTTCTATGTCCTGCCTTAGTATTAACCTAATTTTCAACGGAAATATGGGCGTTTGTTTTGTGTGGGGGACTTCCGGTCAAGCACTTTCAGCCAATAGTTCGCAGTTTACTAGCCAACTAACTTTGTATCGCTTCTCACAACTTTCCGAACATGGATTCACGCAAAACGGACATTTTATGTTCGGTTTAAGGGGATGCCACAATAACTAGCAGAAACGGAATCTGTTCATGGTGCAGGAGTGTTTTGACCACCTAACTTTTTTTTGCGGAGCGAGTGCAGTTGTGAGGCACCTTTAGATTTGAGCCCACCTCTGATGATGTATCATGACGTCTGACGAGTTTACACTTGCAGGGAGGAAGGAATGATTTTTTGTATTTTGTATTTTATTTTTATTAACAACAAATCAATACATAAAGCACATGAGGGAACACAAGCATACATAGATTACAAACAATGGACAATCGAGCTAGGGGGTACAATATCACATTACAATTACACAAGGACCTTTAAGGGACATACATATATTTACAATTCTAACAGCTTTTTTGTTAGTAGAGCATTTAACCATCTTAAAATACAGTTCAATTTCTTTTTGTAGGGTACGAAAATGTGGTTCTGTTTGTAAATTTACATTTGTGCATATGAAATTTGGCCAAAAGAATAATGAAATTAATTACATAAAAATGTTTCAGCTTATTTCTATTGTATGTAAAGAATCCAAACAGTACATCTTTCCACAATAGTGTAAAATCTTTATAAATGTGTTCAATTATAAACCTACTGATGTCTTGCCACAGTTTTCTTACATGCATACAAATGCCAAAAAAGATGCAACACTGTTTCTGGGTGGTCATTACAAAAGGAGCAATTTGAGTTGATGTTTTCCTTAAACTTCTTCATATAGTGTTTGGCAGGATAATATTTATGAATAATTTTAAAGGAAACGTCCTTAAATTTTGTTAACAAGTAGGTATGTGTGTGGCAACATCCAAACGTTTTCCCAACAGATATTATCAATAAATTCATTGCAATAAGGCATGACATAAGATATAGATAGATACAACATCCTGCTGAAACAAGGTTCATATCGCTCTGTTGTTGAATGGACCAAAAGGAATGATTTTTAAATGGACCGCCCTTGCCCGGAAATTCGTCACTCGTTCGTCCCGCGACGATTGTGTTTTCAGTCACCGGTAGCATGTGGGCAATCAATTATGATTGCATGTCTATTATATTAACTATATAATTATTCAATCACGCCTACTGTATGATAGCTAGCAAATTAATTAGCTAACTAACGTTAGCCTGCCTAGCTGGAACTTCTGAAGAAGGAAAATGTTTTATTTCTACAATTTCCAAAAGCTAACCAAACAAAAACATCATTACTTTTACGAGACGTGTTTGTGCATTATTAGCACAATTTCTAACTTATTTACACTTGTATGTTTTTACTTACACTTGAATGTTGACTCCATTGTGACGTTGAGGTTTTAAGTTTGGCTGACTTTTCTTAGCGGATGTACAATCATCGCGAATTGAATTATGGGGCGTTTTTGGCCCCGAAGTGAACATAATTGTACACTCGCAAACTCCATTAGAAACGAGGGCTGAGGGGCTTACGTTGCAAACGTCCCTTGCTTGGCTAATCATTGGACTGACGACAAATATGGCCGCGGGTATTCCCCCAAGGGCATAAGCCGAGGGTAAGTGGACGAGGGCGTGTCCTTTGAGTTTGAAACGCAGCCAGCGGCTTCACCATCCGAAATCTGTTGTGTGAGAGGAAGGTATAAACCTTGCCATACCAGCCTTCACTCATAAAGGAGACCAGCTGTCTGACGAGGATGTCACAAGCACGAGAAGGATGGCTAATGTACCTATCTATACATGTTGAGAGAGTTATCAGACGACTCAAGGGTGTTCAAAATCCTCTCCCAGACTGTTCCCATCAACCCGAAGCACAAAATGGACAAAGTCCTTAAGAATATGTGCAGCACTTGTTAACATGCAAGGTGAGATCATCCATGAGGATGCTGAGTGAGCAGTGAGAATGTTCATGCATATGAAATGTAACTCTATATACACCATCATTTCATCCACCTGAGATACTGTGTGTATATATAGTTTCCTATTTAATCTGAATTATGATCCTACACTTTGCCTGTTCCTGATAATTACAGGCATTCAATAGGTGCTGTTATCATGCCTTCTTCAATCTATTTAAAAATACATTTTCTTCAACACCAGAAGGTCTAACAGACCAAGAGGGAAGACAACTGTTTGCCAAGTGCCACACTTGTTTGCTTCATTTGTGCCCTTGAAAACCAAACCCAGAATCAAACTGAAAACACATTTGAAACCCTCAAGACATGCCTCCTTGTCCTTCATTTCAAAATGTTAAGTATCAAAGAAAATGTCAGAGTAGAATTTCATCGTGTTTTTATTAACACCACAATTTGCCAAGTGCAAGATGAATTATGGTATGCTTAGATAAGTTCATGAAGTGACATATGAAAAGAGCTGTACATGGTACAATACACAATATTCCTAAATCATGAGTTCTCCGTAGGCATGTAGGATGAGAGCTGTACAAGGCGGGATATAAAAAAAAAACACCAAGAATTATGCAAATATAATCAGGTAAATGTACATATGAAGAGAAGTGTGCAAGACAACAAAAAAAACACAAAGACTTATGCTTAGATAATAAGGTAGAGCTGGACATTTGATTTCTAGAAGTTCTTGAGAGTTTAACACTCCATCTGGCTCCTCGACACTCACTACTTGTGCCTCTACTCTCCAGACTAAACCCTTAACTCTCCGTCCATGTGTAGGCCACCTGCTCATTCCCCTTGCCATATGTGGTTGCGGAGTTCCCATGGAACCTGGGGAAGAGATGCTCTCGCACAGTTGTCAGGATTTGTTGAGGTGCGCACAGGAACCTTCTTTGCTGAGCTAGCAGTGATCCGAAGTTTACGAGCATCTTACCACACACAGGAGGCACTCTGTGCTTCAGTGACCTCCTCCAAGCTGGCACATTTACACTCCTCCACCATAACATAAACGTCATAAAATGACAAGCATTTCTGTCACTGCATGTTGATGCCGTGTTCGCCGTGAGGCTGCTGTAGCTGTGTGGCTGCTGCTGGAACCTGATGACTGACTGGTTTAGCTGTAGAAGGCTCCCCACTGGAACATTGGCCCCTTCCAAACTCGTAAGTGTGTTGTGGGAGTGGTACACAGGAGTTGGAGAAACCAGGTAGAATGTGGGATGTTTTTCAGCATCAGGGACTGGGAGACTAGACCGGGTGGATGGAAAGATGAACGGAGCAAAGTACAGAGATCCTTGATGAAACCTACTCCAGAGCGCTCAGGACCTCAGACTGGGGCGAAGGTTCACCTTTCAATAGGACAACGACCCTAAGCACACAGCCAAGACAACGCAGAAGGGGCTTCGGGACAACTGTCTGAATGTCCTTGAGTGGCCCAGCCACAAGAGTCCAGACTTGAACTCGATCGAACATTACTGGAGAGACCTGAACATAGCTGTGCAGCAGCGCTCCCTGACAGAGCTTGAGTGGATCTGCAGAGAACAATGGGAGAAACTCTCAACCTGTTTTGTCATTATGGGGTATTGTGTGTAGATTGATGAGGGGGAAAAAACAATTTAATCCATTTCAGAATAAGGCTGTAACATAACAAAATGTGGAAAAAGTCAAGGGGTCTGAATACTTTCCAAATGCACTGTACGCAGGCCTTCTTCAATGTAAAATATAAACTGTTCACCTGTAAAATGTGACTCTATATTTTAAACTATGCAGCCTATGGGATTGCAAAATTTGAAATACATATTGCCTATCTATTTACTAGACTACTAGGCCCAATTAAATGAGAGATGCTCATGGTACTTTGTTGTATAGCTACTTCCTTCCTCACCTTATAACACCCACCACTGCAATCTGTATGCTCAAACCGGCTGGCCCTCGCTACATATTCGTCGCCAGACCCACTGGCTCCAGGTCATCTATAAGTCTATGCTAGGTAAAGCTCCGCCTTATCTCAGTTCACTTGTCACGATAACAACACCCACCCGTAGCACACGTTCCAGCAGGTATATCTCACTGATCATCCCCAACACCTCATTTGACTGCCTTTCCTTCCAGTTCTCTGCTGCCAGTGACTGGAACGAATTGCAAAAATCGCTGAAGTTGGAGACTTTTATTTCCCTCACCAACTTTAAACATCAACTATCTGAGCAGCTAACCGATCGCTGCAGCTGTACATAGTCCATCTGTAAATAGCCCACCCAATCTATCTACCTCATCCCCATACTGTTTTTATTGTATTTACTTTTCTGCTCTTTTGCACACCAGTATATACTTGCACATCATCATCTGCTCATTTATCACTCCAGTGTTAATCTGCTAAATTGTAACTTTTCGCTCCTATGGCCTATTTATTGCCTACCTCCTCATGCCTTTTGCACACACTGTATATAGACTGTCTTTTTTCTACTGTGTCATTGACTTGTTTGTGTTATTGGCTTGTTTATTGTTTACTCCATGTGTAACTCTGTGTTGTTGTCTGTGTCACAATGCTTTGCCTTATCTTGACCAGGTCACAGTTGCAAATGAGAACTTGTTCTCAACTAGCCTACCTGGTTAAATAAAGGTGAAATAAATAAATATTACATGGACGTGTACACCTAAATGTTTTACGTGCATTTTGACAATCATCCACTTTGCAACATGTTATTTGACTCGAGGATGAGCATTACCACGTGTACAGTGGGATTATAGGTTGCACTCTCATTAGTATTGCAATTATTTTAAAGAAGTTTACTGCAGGTCCAGAGTACTTGAATCGGCAGTCTTAATAGAGGAAGACACTTGGCTGTATCAGTATCAAATGCAGGGTTGTAGTGCGAGGAGTGGTACTCCCTCACTTTTTTAAAAATTTGACTTGATAATACACAGAGCCGGTTAAACTATTTCTGGAAAAATGTATTCTCACAAATTCTAAATACATTCTGTTTAATTACCCCCCCCCCCAAAAAAAGGGTGAAATAAAAACAAAAATAAAACTTCGGGAATATGAACCCATCACGGCCAGAAACCGGAATTTATTCTGCAATGGTTCTGAAAATAAAATCGGAAAAAGATTCCTATGTCTAGTTATTTTCTATTCGAAAAATTAAACGCATAGATTTTCGCTCTTCTCACTAACGACAGCTGGCTGAATTCTTGTTTATATGCTTTTCATCATACCCCATTTGCACAAAATACTTACTTGCCAGTTTGCAATACAATATTTCAACAACTCGCAAATGTGCGTACGCCTGGTCTAAAGTTTGCAGGGAGGTGAGCACATTCTCACGTGAAGCGACATTTGTATGAATGCCAACTTTTGCATGAAAACTGGTGCACACGCATTTCGGTGTATATTTTGGACGAAATCACATTTTTGTAAATGAGGCCCCTTGGATGTTAAGGAGTAACGGCAGGCTCGCCGACACTCCTTAAGAGTACAGTCTTGGGCTGGCTGTGACCTTTTTGTCTTTTCTATAACTGTCTATATTTCCGTCATTGAAATGAAACCTTTTCGATTGTGTCATGACAGACCCTAAACAACCTGTGAATATTGTGGCTACGAGGCCAGGGACCAGTCAGCTGAATGTGACCTGGACCTTGCCTGGAGGGAGGGTGGACCAATACAATGTGAACATCTCTAATGCTGCTTTAAGCTATACGTCCAGCCAAACCACACAGACCACAATGGCCAGCTTCACTGGGCTACAGTCAGGGAGGGTCTATGAGGTCACAGTGACTGCTGTAGCTGGACACTTCAGGAACCAGTCTGCTACGGGCCAGTTAGCCACTGGTAAGTCATGGCCAGTGGTGGCTATACTATGCATTTACTGTAGAGGTTCTGAAGGCTTCGTAGTAGTTTTGTCGTTTCTGAGAGTTTGAATGAGAGAGTGTGAGGAGGTTCTCTCTGTGTTTGTCCTGAAAGAAAAGCAAATGTGTGTGTGTTTTGTGTGAATGTGAATTTGGGTATGCAACTTTCCTAACGTCTCTCTTATTTCTCCATCGACAGTACCCAACCCACCTGGACCCCTCAACATCACAGAGAGGACAACCAGCTCCCTCGCTGTCCAATGGAAAACCCCTGGTCTAATGACTGGTGTTGCGGGCATCTCCTATAACATTAGCTACTATTCTACTGGGACTGGAGCAAACAGCCAGTCTACCGCTAGTCTCGGATATAACCTGCTCTCTTTGTCCTCTGGAACGTTCTACACCATCACAGTGATAACTGTGGGAGCACAGGATCTGCGAAGCACCCCTGTTAATACATCTGGATACACATGTACGTACACTTGTAACAACTATATAGTGTCCTTGGGGTGACATTTTTGACAATGTGAAAATGTTGCAGACGTCTTCTAAATTCTTTCTAATACTATGCACGGTTGATGCATGGTCCTGTATAGATCAGTTGGTAGAGCATGGCGCTTGCACTGCTAGCGTTGTGGGTTAGATTCCCGGAGCCACCCATACATAAAATATATGCACGCACGACTGTAAGGCGCTTTGGATAAAAGCATCTGCGAAATGGCTATTATTTATATGATATATTTTTTTTAAATACATCAGGTTAAATGCGGCTAGTAAGATCATCGATTTAAGGTAGATTTTTTTCTCTCCTAGTGCCAAAACCAGTGGTGAGCCTCACAGCGAGCCCGTTGTCCACCTCCTCAGTGAAGCTACAGTGGACTGACCCTGTGGGTGTGAAGTCCTACTACTCCTACAGAGTCCAGTACAGCAACGATACAGGCCCTGTCGGAGAGAAAACAGTCAATACAAGCTTCGTGGACGTCCCCGGCCTAGAACCTGGGACTGGCTACACCTTCACTGTTACAACAGTAGCAGCAGCGGGAAGCAACGGAATTCCAGAACTCACGTTCAGCTACACGCGTAAGCTAATATTCCTTACTTCCATAGGTATTTGTAGAGTAATCCAAGAGTAATGCAAGCTCTTGTGTAGTTAAGAGGTGTATAACACCGTCTGCTAAATGATCCTGTGTTATGGATCATATTAATACAATATCTGCCCTCATTGCCGTTCAGAGCCCAAGGCGGTCAGTAACCTCGTGGTCAAGGATCTGAACACAACCGCTATCAAGCTTTCCTGGTCCCAACAGGACGACCACCAACCCACCTACTCCTATCTGGTGACCGTCTCCAAGAAGGGTTCTATGGTTGCGAACGTGTCAACCACGGCCGAGAGCTACACCTTCACCCATCTCCAGCCTGGGGACAGTTACACCTTCTCTGTGGTCACGGTCGTCCAGGGGGTTAAATCTGACTCAGTAGAGACTAGCTACACAAGTACGGTTCAAAAGACCGCCCCCCCCCATCTCTTTCTCACTCACCTTCCCTTCTTTACATAGCAAAGTTGATTTAATCTAAGACTGCTGACGATGCGTATTTCACACCTAAACCAAATTAGACTCATTTACATAATAAGATCTATATATCTCTAGTCTAAAATGTGAAATGTTAAAGGTCCAATGCAGCTGTTTTTATCTCAATATCAAATCATTTCTGGGTAACAATTAACTACCTAATGGTCAAAAATCTACAAAAATGGCTTCTAAGCAAAGAGCAAGTTCTCAAGCAAGAATTTTGCTAGGACTATCTGGGAGTGGTCTGAGTGGGGAGGGGAAAACAGAGGTTTAGAACTGTCTTTCTTATTGGTTTTATTAACTAATTTACCACCTGGTGATGTCACCAGGTAGGCCAAAACTCCATCTCACCAAAACAGGCAGATTTTGTCTGGCGGTATTTTCAAACAGCTCTTACACAAAAAGGGCATTATCATAATTTTCACAATATCACAGTATTATTCCAACCTTAGTGTGGAAATTATTTTTTGGACTGCACTAGCCCTTTAATGTAATTTCTTTGTTGTATATACCATTTAGAACCTGGGGTGGTGACAAACATCGCCACAACAGGAACAACCACCACAATGAATGTGACCTGGGATGCCCCTGTGGGACAGGTGGACTCCTACACCGTCACAATCCACAACGACAACGTGATGGAAAACAGCCACACCGTCTCCAATGACTCTCTAGAATTAGTGTTCCAAAACCTGAAACCAGGGAAAGTCTATGTTGTCAGAGTGGTCACCAACAGTGGACCGCTCACTGAGGCATCACTGAATGTTACAAATGCAACATGTAAGTTAGTCAATGTTTCAATAAAGTCCAACTTTCCAGCTGTACTCCATTTGTTTCGTTGCTGCTGTAAAGATAATTACATATTGGTCTGAAGTGCATGTACAATTACAGAGACATGCTCATAATCTAGAATGGATTGTTCTCTAATGTCATCACATGCCTGAGTCACTCCACCTGCAATATCCTGCATAACTAAAGTCTCCCTGGTTTGTTCCCAGATCCCAACCCTCCCGGAACCCAGAAGGTGGAGGACCAGACCACTGGTTCCATCAACATCAGTTGGGCCCGGCCCCTGGACATGGACCTGGGTCAGTACCGGTTCTCTGTGTTCTACCTGGGCCAACATAACCTGACGGAACACAACTGGATCCTCCTGGAGAACCTCCAGTCTGGAACACTCTACAACATCACTGTGGTAACCGTAGGGCCGTTGGACTACCAGAGCACAGCGGTGACGACAGCCAACTATACCAGTGAGTGACTACTGAACACACACATTTACACTGCATCTACACACGCATGCACCTGCAGCACATGGGGATGTGTGAAACGCACTCCTCAGCCTAAAGTGTCCCCACTTGCGCGGCCGAATAGCTAGCTTTTTGGTGGCGCCAACTGGTAAGACGCTTCAGGAGGGCGGTCACATGTGCTAGCAAAGCAGATGTCCAGGGATAGAGACTTATGTGAGCCGAATCAGGAGGAAGTGGAACTCGCTAAGCGAGCAGCGTGATGTCCGTTACACAAACTCGCATGTACGCACACACAAATGATCTTTGTTGTTCGTTTGTTCCAGGGCCCCGCTCTGTGAGTGGGCTGACAGAGGCAGGAATCACCCCTACCGATGTGACTCTAGTCTGGGATCAGCCGGAGAACAAAGCTGGCTACTCCTTCAAGGTGGAGGTAACCTACCCCAACGGGTCCCTTTTGATCGCCGTCACTGTCAACAACACCAAAATAATTGTCACCGGACTACAGTCGGGGTGCAACTACACCTTTACCGTGACAACGCTCACAGAGGACGGCACCATGGCAACCCCTGTGAAAGTGTCCTATTACACAAGTATGTTCCCATTGGCAAAAACAATTCTCATTTTCATTTTAATTTGGTGTGAATAAGAGTACACATTTGGGACCAGCATATGTTGAACAGTATTCCCCCTCTTTTTATGACTCAAGTCAAACCTAAGACCCTTTGTTTCCAGGACCATATCCCATTAGTGGGTTGTTGGCGCCTACAGTAAACGCAACTGGTGTACGTCTGACCTGGACCAAGCCACCTCAGTACCAGAGTGGTTACACATACCGCATCCAGACCGAGGGGTGCGTGTCTACTCCCACAAACCACACAGTGACAGGAGAGGAGGCTGTCATTCCAGAGCTCACACCAGGAACCAATTGTACCTTCCGTGTTTCCGTCAAGGCACAGGGCGGTATAGAGGGAGGCACCGTCTCAATCTTTCAGTACACAGGTGAGACCTGCTTTCTCTTCACCTACAGTCAGGTCAAAAATAATTGGCGCCCTTGATAAAGATGAGCGAAAAAGTATCAAATAAATAATAATGCTGAGCTATATTGTATGCTCAAAGAGATGTGAAGTTATATTATTATATTATATTCTAATAAATCAAATCAAACTACATTAAATCTGCATGGCTTCCTGTTTCACTGGGGTATAAAAATAAGGTAATACGCATGTAAAATCCCTTTGTCATCCACAGGAAAAGGCAAACGGCTCACAAATGAAAATGACAAAATGGTTGTTGACCTTCATAAATCAGGCAATGGGTACAAGAAAATCGCAAAAATGAAACATATATGTACCACTTACCACTATTAGGGCAACAATTAATTAGTTTAAGGCAAAGAAAAATCCAAGGGCCAAAGTTGGAGAATTACAGAACTTGGTCACATCTTTGGGTCACCAGGTCTCCAAATCTACAATTAGACACCACCTCCATTACAAAAGGCTATTTGGAGGGGTTGCCAGACAAAAGAGCAACCAACAAATGTAAACGGCATTGGCACTTGGGTTGGAACCTGTGCTATGGTCAGAGGAGATGAAAAAAAGAGCTCTTTGGCCATGCACACCAGTGGTGGGTTTGTCCTCGAAAGGAGGATGTATATACAGAAAATAACCTCATACCTACTGTAAAATATGGTGGTGGATCTTTTATGTTATTGGTAGGTTTTGCTTCCACTGGTCCTGGGGCCCTTGTTAATGTCAACGGCATCACAAACTCTACCAAGTAACAACATTTTAGCTAAATACCTGGTTGCCTTTGCCAGAAAACTGAAACTTGGCCGTAAGTGGATATTTCAGCAAGACAATAACCCCAAGCCCACATCAAAATCCACAAAGAAATGGTTAATTGACAACAAAATTAACATTTTGCAGTTTCCAGACTTGAACCCCATTGAAAGCCTGTGGTTTGAATTGAACCGAAGAATATCAAGGATCTGTAAAGATTCTGTATGGAGGAACGGTCTAAGATTCCTCCAATCTCATTAAACATTTGACAAATATGCTCAGTGCTGTTATCCTCACAATAATTTCGACAATTGTTTTAGAAATATGTTTTATTACTTTTTTAAAAAGTAGCCCCTCCACAAAAACATTACTGTGACAACAGTGCCCCTTCAGCCATTGCCGGAGCCCCCTGTGCCCGTAAGTAGTTGTTGGTAGCGGAGTCGAGGGAACAAAAAGGGTTGAACACGACCATGCTATTATCTGGTTCGTATGAACCCCGAAATGAGCTGTCTGTCTCCAGCTAAACGCTTTTCATTCCTGGGAATTAGATTCAATATATGAATCGCCCATGTTACTACAGAAGGGACCCGTTTTTCAGAGCAGCCTGTCCCATTCCCAGCTAGGTTACAAGGTGCTTTTTTGCCAGTACCTATGGCTGGTCGGTAGAGTAATGGTGCTCATGTGCGGTGTCGCCCTGGATCAATCGAACAGTGACGTCGGGGGTACAATTTGTCGTGCATCCCTCACGCTTCTGCTCCATCCTCACGTCAACTGTTTCCCAGGCCTCAGCGGCCGGTTTGAGGGAGGAAAGGGGTGGGACTTTGCGTTTTATTCGAGTTCTACGTGTCCTCAGCAAGCACCTCAGATTCGACAAATTCTGAATTCTTACGAGCCGCTGGCGATTAGAGCCGATTGGCTGTTGGCAGCAGAGTCTAGGGAGCAAGCAGTGTTAGACACATCCATGCTACTGTCCCGTATTTAGTCTCTAGGCTTCATAAGAAACCAGACAAAAACAGCTGTCTCACTCCATCTCAGCTCATTCCGTTTATAGGTCTTTAACTAGCTGTGCCCACTTAAGGTGTTCGGGCTCCAGCTCTGCTGAGACAAATTTCGGTTGTGTCACACAGTGCATTTTCGCCAGTGCTATGTCCAATATGCTTACTGGAGACAATGGCTTCTGGGATGGAAGTCATTCTCCTGGGGCTATTGTCGATGCGGCCCTTCCAGCGCTGAGTACTAGCCAATCGCCTGGACGCATCTTGCGGCTTAAGCCGGTCGCTTCGGGCGCCCCTGTCAGGCCTATTGGCCCATGGCCCAGTGGTGGGACCCTCTGCTATTGTTAGGGGGCTCCCATGGGCTGAGTTGTAGCCCGCAAAAGCTGTATGAAGGCAACTCGATTCGGAGGGTATGGACAGTGGTGCGGAGCGCACTGCATATCCGTTCCCTGGAGCTCCTAATGGTGTATCTGGTGCTCAGGCTCTCTCCCCTGCTTTTGTCAGGCACATGCTGTCATATCGAGCAATACATAACCCCGGTTGAATCAACTCTGGAGCAGATCTTTTATCCAGGTGGGGCCCTCTCTCTCTCAGGAGTGGAGGCTATACCTCTGGGGTTGGCCCCAGAGAGGTCCAATCTGACAGCTAGAGGTTTTACCGCTGAACTTGATTGCTACTGTTCAGTCCACAAGGGTGCTGTCCACGAGAGGGCTGTATGTGTATATAAGTGACAGGCGTTTGAGCTTTGGTGCCAAAATAAAGGAATTGTTCCTTTTCAGAGTTCTCTGGAGGGCCTTTTTATTGTTCCTACAGGAGCTTTTTGAGCAGGGAGCTTCATTCTCCACTTTGAAAGTGTACATGGCGGCTATTTCAGCGGGTCATGTGGGAATCGATGGCGCCGGTCCAGAGGCTCATTCCCTGGCGGTGCAGTTCCGACAGGTCTCTAAACCTATTGCGCCCACTTGGGATTTAGCTTTGGTTGTGGATGCTCTGTGTTAGTCCCCCTTTGACCCACTGGAGTCTGTGGATCTGAAGACCTTCTCCTACAAGACATCCTTGCTCGTGGCTTTGGCCTCGGCTAAACGCGTTGGGGTTCTCCACACATTACACACACACCCTTCCTGTACTCATTTCACCTCTGGCAACTCAAAGGTGACGTTACGTCTGATTGCGGCCTTTGCCCCGAGAGTCATGGTTATGTCCTTAGCTTTCGAGGTATTTCCTGCTTTGGCTTCGGAAGAGCAACAGAGGTTACATGCCCTCTTTCCCGTATGAGTTTTACACACGTACCTTGGGCGAACCCAGGATTTCCGGTGACCAAGTTTTTGTCTGTTTTGCTAATCCAGCTCGCGGCAGGGCAGTTTCTAAACAGCATCTCTCCCACTCAATTGTGGAAGCTATCTCCCTGGCATATAGTAGCAAGGTGCAAAGGTTACCTAGCGGTGCACGCGCCCACTCGACCACTCGTCTGGCACTGTCTTGGGTGTTATTTAAAGGGTTGACTGTAGTGGATATTTGTGCTGTGGCTAGTTGGGCATCTCCACACACTTTTGTGAGGTTTTATCGCTTGGATGTCTACAGGGTGCTTACAGCTGGGACAAGAGAGGGTCATTAGACAGCGCGCAATGTGCGCAATACCCAGACTACCGCACCTTGCGGGGTGGCATCCGTTGGAGGCGACTTGGGGCGGGATTTTAGTTCTCCGTAGTTATGTTGTACCATTTTCACTATAACTACTGTTCCCTAAAAGAGGGAAACGGTTCTCGGCTAGGTAAAGAGAGGTACTGAATTGAAGGAATGAATCCGGGCCTCAGGGTTATCACCTGTGGAAGGTGGGGCCTCCAGCAAGGCGCAGATTTCATTGTCCTTGTCAGACTCCCCATAGTTGTGTTGTATCTCGTTTCCCTCTTTCAGGGAGCAGTAGTTACTGTCATAATGTTAAGTTTTTCTAGAATTGAGATCCCTTTGCATCTTCCCTCGTTCTCCCCTCCCCCTCCTCCTTTCTAACCTCACCCCCATCGCTGTTCCTCTCTACCAGAGCCTGAGTCTGTCCAGCCATCCATCTCCAACAACGGTAGCACCAATACCATGGTGGTGAGCTGGGCGGCACCCCCAGGGAATGTGGGGCAGTATGTGGTCCATCTGAACAGCACTGACCAAGTCTTTACCCCCGTATGGCTGAACTCCAACCAGCAGACACACACCTTCATTTACCTGTCTGCTGGGAGAGAGTACACAGCCGTGGTGACCACTATCAGTGGGCCCTTCAATGAAACATCAGGACCTGTAACTACAGCAACTCGTGAGTATAAGGGAGTATAAGGGAGGAGTCGGGGCATGCCTCCTCTGTCTGTCTGAGTTCATTCATTTGTTGTAACTGTTTAGTCTAAGACAAATCATTTAATTTCGCACCAGTCCAGAGTTAGCTTTCAAGATACTTTGTGCAAAGGCATTCAATTCACGGATGTTTTTTTACAACTCAATATAAATTGCTGTCAATTGTCTCTCTCAGAACCCAACCCGCCTGGGCCCATCGGGATCTTGGCGAAGACGACTAGTTCCATCACTGTGGAGTGGGGCGAAGCTCCTCTGATGGCCAACACCACCTTCAGTTACCTGGTGAAGTACCTGTCAACGCAGCGAGACAGCAAGACGGTCACGACTACAAACACAAGTCAAACACTGCCCAGCCTGTCCTCTGGAACACCCTACAATGTGTCTGTGGTTTCAGTGGGAGTTCTAGGCTTCCACAGTGAGGAGGTCTGGAGCAGTTCGGTCACAACCAGTGAGTGTCAACACGCACGCGTACATGCACACGCTCAGTCATTTCCGAACGCATACACCCAAACACAACCCCCCCCCCCCCCCCCCGAGACGTTTGCTTTCTGTTTTCATAATTATCGCTCTGCTAACCTCCTCTATGTCGTCTTTGATTGGATTCCCCCAAGGACCAGAGAGTGTCCAGTCACTGCGTGCAGTGACAGCCGAGGTGAACCTAACATTGACCTGGTCAACGCCTGTAGGTCACAAGCCAGGCTACAGCTACAGAGTGACCTGGACCAACTCCACTGGGTTAATCATCAGTAATAGAACCACGGCCGTGGAAAACCTGCCCGTCAATGGATTGGTCCCCGGTAGTCCGTATAACTTCACCGTAACGACCCAGACAGATGACGGCACAGAGGGAGCTCCAGTCTCAACCTCCAGCTGCACCAGTAAGATCATAGCACGTGTTCACCTGTAGACTACCATACTGTACCACCGGTGTGAGACGCGTTAAGAATACATATAGGGATTTATAAAGGATGTACTACCGTTACTAGCATCTACAGTCTATTTTATATATTTATATGTCATTTTTGAACTCAGTTTTGATCTCTTGTAAATTGCATTTTTTTCAGCCATGGTCTGCACATTTTCTTTTCTGGTAATAAAATCACAACTGAAATCTGAAAACCTCTTTCTCTCCCTCACTGTGCCGTAGACGCCAGCCCTGTGTCCAACTTGAAGTGTGCCTCTCCTGATGACCCCAACGCCAAGCTGAATCTGTCCTGGACCAAACCCAAAGGACTGCACCAGGGCTTTCAGATCACTGCTAAGGAAACCATCCAACTCCCTCAGGGCCAGGTGCGGCTACACAATGTATTTCTCAATTGCTACACAATGCATTTCTCAAACAGTACAGTAAATATTGTTCACGGAAACAAAACAATTATTGATTGACTGACTGACTGATTGATCGATTGTTTTAGGTACACAATAAGACAATCGGTGACTGTAACCCAGCCTGTGGTCACACAGTCCCTGACCTGAAGCACTATACAGACTACACCCTGACCGTGACCACTCTGGGCTGTGGGAAAACCAGCACCGTCCAAAGCCTCACCTGCAAGACTGGCATTACTGGTATGTGACAGAAACATAGTTCAATTGCAATGTAGGCGCACATTGGGTGGAATATGATGGAACAACTTAATTACCCTCACAATTTGAAAATGTACCGTATGCTTCTCATACAATTACATTGACAATATTCTAAATGTTATGTGCTCTACATGGATTTTCTTTACCTGTACAGTATGTGTTGCCCATGTACAGATGTAGGGTCTTAAATTAGAGCCAGTTTTCTTACGGCAGGAAAGTAGTCCTGCAGCAACAGGAAATGTGAATTGTATGAATTATAATTAATGGACATTTTTGTAGGGGTTGATCTATTTATTTGTAACGGAAAATCTCATTTTAAAGTGGAAATTAAATACTTCAGAAGCCTTTTTAAAACCTCAAATACGCCCCCTTTTGCCCTCAGAACTGCCTACATTTGACAGGGAATGGACTCTACAAGGTATCCAAAGTGTTCCACAGGGATGCTGGCCCATGTGGACTCTAATGCTTCCCACAGTTGTCAAGTCGACTGGATGTCCTTGGACCATTCTTGACCCACACGGGAAACTGTTGCGTGTGAAAAACCCAGCAGCATTGCAGTTCTTGACACCAACTGCTGCGCATGGCACCTATTACCATACTCCGTTCAAAGGCACTTCAATCTTTTGCCTTGCCTATTCACCCTCTGAATGGAACACACACACAATCCATGCCTCAAGGCTTAGAAATCCTTCTTTAACCTGTCTCCTCTGCTTCATCTACATGGATTAAAGTGGATTTATTTAACAAGTGACATCAATCAGGGGTCATAGCTTTCCCCTGGATTCACCTGTTCAGTCTATGTCGTGGAAAGTGTACGTTTTGTATACTCAGTGTGTATACTTCAAGTTTAAAATGTTCTGCATCGCAGGAAAGTTCTCCCGGCGAGAGGGTGATCAAATGAAGATCCTACATATGTATTGAAGTAATATGTACGCTCGTAAACACAATCCTTTCAGGATGTAACTAGAAACGCTGGAAGAATTGATGTCCCATTTCTTCCTCCTCTCTTCCATTTCTCCAGTCCCTCCTATCCCAGCCGACTTCGAGTCCCTAGTCAGTGTCACAGCGAAGGATCACAACTCCTTCTCTGTGCAGCTGACCCCCAGCCTCCTGGACAGCACCAATGGACCAATCAAACACTACGGCGTGTTGGTGACCTCAGACATCAACAGTGGGTCCCCTTTATTCTCGTATTGGTTAAGATTGGTTTATGATTGATTTGTAGATTGGCCAGTTTTGGTTTTGGGTATAAAAAAATACATGCAAAGTATACACTTGGGTTCATTTAACTGAGAGAATTCTGAGTCAACATATTCAAGATGATTTATCTCAATGTGTTGTGTCTTGGTCCAAACAATTTGACTGTATTTTCGTCATCGGTGATCTTTACCGTACTCGTGTGTGCGGTGTTTTACTTGCAGATGTAGATCAGTCTAACTCCTCGCAGTACTTAGTGAAGACTTATCAGGACTGGGAAGCAGGCTCTACTACTGCATACCTGGCTACGGTCAAAGACAACACTAACAACAGCCGGAGGAGGAAACGTGCAGGAAACATTGACATTTACATAGGGGACGAAACCTCATGGAAGGGCTATACCAATGGCCAACTCAAGGCCAAACGAGAGTACAGGTATGAACACAACACAGGCGGTATGTGTGATGAGTGGAAGGGATGGAACTTACAATTCAGCTTGCACTAATCAACTACTGATGTCAACTATGAACTAAAATGTCAAATGTTTAAGCATTTTTCTTTTGTCTTCACAGTTATGCCATTGTTTTATTCACTGAAATGGTGGTCGAGCAGAATGGGCTTCTGAACGTCGGTTCGTCGCTCGTCATGATAACGCCGTTCAACTCCAATTCATTGTACCTCCCTCAGGACCCAGGTAGCTATTGCACCTTTACACTGTGTTAACGGTTAGAACCACCGCTATGAGCTGTTGCGTCTTTACAATGATGAAAGGCACGATCTTCGTAATATATGGTGTTCACACGGCGTTCTCTTCGGTCATTGTCATGTAGGGGTCACCAGTGTGGTTGTCGGGGTAACGCTTGGAGTTTTTGTCCTCCTCTCCATCATTACTGCCGGCTTCATCATCTACTGGAGGAGGTGAGAGATCGCCATCGTAACATATGCCATTTAGCAGACTCTTTTATTCAAAGCGACTTTGCTGTCATGCGCACATACATTTGACTTATGGGTGGCCTCGTTGAATCGAACCCACAATCGTGGTGTTGCAAGCGCCATGCTCTACCAACCGAGCCATACAGGATCATCATCCTAATCATCATCGTGTTCATCATCACTCGATAACTTCGATGAGTTTTTGAAACGTTTTTGGATGGCCATATGATTTCTGTATGCCTTTGTTTTCACAGACAAAACAAGAAGGACTCTTCAGACATCCAGATTCACTCAATGAGGTTTTTATGATGATCCTTCACTTGTTTCTGATCCATCTCAGTTTGAAATTGAATGCATTTTTTCCCCCCCAGGGCTAAAGTGTGATTATCGACTCTTATGGTAACCTATTAGGAGACTTCAAATCAGTATTTGTCACATGCGCCGATTGCAACAAGTGTAGACCTTATCGTGTAAATGCTTACTTACAAGCCCCGAACCAACAGTGCAGTTCAAGAAGAGTGAAGAAAATATTTACCAAATGAACAAAAGTTAAAAAAAATAATAAATAGGAACACAATGACATAACAATAATGAGGCTATATACAGGGGTAGGGTACAGGTTAGAGGTAATTTGTCATTTGTAGGTAGGGGTGAAGTGACTACGCATAGATAATAGCAGCGAGTAGCAGCAGTGTACAAAACAAAAGGAGGGGGGTGTCAATGTAGTAGTCCGGTGGCCATTTGATGAATTGTTCTGCAGTCTTATGACTTGGGGATAGAAGCTGTTAAGGAGCCTTTTGGTCCTAGACTTGGCGCTCCAGTACCGCTTGCCATGCGGTAGCAGAGAAAACAGTCTATGACTTGGGTGACTGGAATCTCTGACAATGTTATGGGCTTTCCTCTGACACCGCCTATTATATAGGTCCTGGATTGCAGGAAGCTTGGCCTCAGTGATGTACTGGCCCGTATGCACTACCCTCTGTAGCGCCGTATGGTCAGATGCCGAGCAGTTGCCATACCAGGAGGTGATGCAACCGGTCAGGATGCTCTCGATGGTGCAGCTGTAGAACATTTTGAGGATCTGGGGACCCATGCCAAGTCTTTTCAGTCTCCTGAGGGGGAATAGGTTTTGTTGTGCCCTCTTTACAACTGTCTTGGTGTGTTGGGACCATGATAGATCGTTGGTGATGTGGACACCAAGGAACTTGAAACTCTCGACCCTGCTCCACTACAGCCCCGTTGATGTTATTGGGGGGCATGTTCGGCCCGCCTTTTCCTGTAGTCCACGATCAGCTCCTTTGTCTTACTCACATTGAGGGAGAGGTTGTTGTCCCTATAGGCTGTCTCGTTGTCGGTGATCAGGTCTACCACTGTAGTGTTGTCAGCATACTTAATGATGGTGTTGGAGTCGTGTTTGGCCACGCAGCTGTGGGAGAACAGGGAGTACAGGAGGGGACTAAGCTCACACCCCTGAGGGGCCCCAGTGTTGAGGATCAGCGTGGCAGACGTGTTGTTGCCTACCCTTACCACCTGGGGGCGGCTCGTCAGGAAGTCCAGGATCCAGTAGCAGAGGGAGGTGTTTAGTCCCAGGGTCTTTAGCTTAGTGATGAGCTTTGTGGGCACTATGGTGTTGAACGCTGAGCCGTAGTCAATGAACAGCATTCTCACATAGGTGTTCCTTTTGTCCAGGTGGGAAAGGGTAGTGTGGAGTGCGATTGAGATTGCGTCATCTGTTGATCTGTTGGGGCAGTATGCGAATTAGAGTGGGTCTCTAAAAAGCTTCTTACAGTTCGTGGCGAGTAATCCCATTTCTGATGTCCAGAAGTTATTTTCCGTCATAGGAGATGGTAGCAGCAACGTTATCTGCAAATTAAGTGAAAACAATAAGTTACACACAACGCAAAAAACACAAACGAAATAGCACAATTGGTTGCGAGGATGTAAAATGTCAGCCATCTTCTTCGGCGCCATCTTAACAACTTGACACATTGAATGAATCAACAGGTAGAGTTGTACACCGTTTCTTGGTGTCACTCGTGTTTGTGTTAATGCTTGTCTCCCGCGTCTCTATTAGCAGAACCGTTGTTGTGAGGGTGGAGGACTACGAGGCTTATTACAAGAAGCAGAGAGCAGACTCCAACTGTGGTTTCGCTGAGGAGTTTGAGGTAAAATCGAAATCTATTTATTCGTTCATACACATATTTTTGATGTTCCATCGGGCATCAGTTGATGTTCTGTATTCTGTAAATATGCCTGGTTTCCTAATGTCTCCCTCTCCCTCTAGGACCTGAAGCTAGTGGGAACAGCCCAAGCAAAAACCAGCGCTTTGGCCATGGAGAACAAGTCTAAGAACCGCTACAACAATGTGCTTCCCTGTGAGTCAACCATGACCCCTGAACCCTGTCTCCATGACAACGACCCCTGTCCCCCTGCCACTGCTTACCATAGCTACCATAGCTTATCATATCTAATCCTCCATCCTCATTTCCATACAGACTAACTCCTTTGTTTATTCAATAGCTTAGCTGTTTATTCAAGCAAGCCTTTACACTAGAGTGGTTGAGAGCATGATGCTTTGTCTCTAGGCAGAGTGACAGGAATTCTCTTTCAGTTCTATCAATCCTCATTGCTCCTCTTTCCCACATCCCAGATGATTCCTCTAGAGTGAAACTGTCCATCCATGGAAGTCCATTTGACGACTACATCAATTCTAACTACATCCCGGTGCGTACTGACCCATCATCATCACCGCTATCATAATCAGCTTTCTCTGACTCTCTCTGATTCAGCTTTGCTTATTTCACAAAGCATGATCGATATAGCTAGATACAGTGTCTTGCAAAAGTATTCACCCCCCTTGGCATTTTCCTATTTTGTTGCCTTACAACCTGGAATTTAAATATATTTTTGGGGGGTTTTGTATCATTTGATTTACACAACATTCCTACCACCTTTAAGATGCAAAATATGTTTTATTGTGAAACAAACAAGAAATAACACACAAAAACAGAAAAGTTGAGCGTGCATAGGTATTCAAACCCCCCCAAAGTCAATACTTTGTCGAGCCACCTTTTGCAGCAATTACAGCTGCAAGTCTCTTGGGGTATGTCTCTATAAGCTTGGCACATCTAGCCACTGGGATTTTTCCCATTCTTAAAGGAAAAACTGCTTCAGCTCCTTCAAGTTGGATGGGTTCCGCTGGTGTACAACAATCTTTAAGTCATACCACAGATTCTCAATTGGATTGAGGTCTGGGCTTTGACTAGACCATTCCAAGACATTTAAATGTTTCCGCTTAAACCACTCGAGTGTTGCTTTAGCAGTATGCTTCGGGTCATTGTCCTGCTGGAAGGTGAACCTCCGTCCCAGTCTCAAATTCCAGGAAGAGTGAAACAGGTTTGCCTCAATAATTTCCCTGTATTTAGCTCCATCCATCATTCCTTAAATTTGGACCAGTTTCCCAGTCCCTGCCGATGAAAAACATCACCACATCATGATGCTGCCACCACCATGCTTCACTGTGGGGATGGTGTTCTCGGGGTGATGAGCAGTGTTGGATTTGCACCAGACATAGCATTTTTCTTGATGGCCAAAAAGCTCAATTTTAGTCTCATCTGACCAGAGTACCTTCTTCCATATGTTTGGGGAGTCTCCCACATGCTTTTTGGTGAACACCAAACGTGTTTGCTTATTTTTTTCTTTAAGCAATTACTTTTTTTCTGGCCACTCTTCCGTAAAGCCCAACTCTGTGGAGTGTACAGCTTAAAGTGGTCCTATGGACAGATACTCCAATCTCCGCTGTGGAGCTTTGCAGCTCCTTCAGGGTTATCTTTGGTCTCTTTGTTGCATCTCTGATTAATGCCCTCCTTGCCTGGTCCGTGAGTTTTGGTGGGCGGCCCTCTTTTGGCAGGTTTGTTGTGGTGCCATATTCTTTCCATTTTTGAATAATGGATTTAATGGTGCTCTGTGGGATGTTCAATGTTTCTGATATTTTTTTATAACCCAACCCTGATCTGTACTTCTCCCTAACTTTGTCCCTGACCTGTTTGGAAAGCTCCTTGGTCTTCATGGTGCCGCTTGCTTGGTGGTGCCCCTTGCTTAGTGGTTTTGCAGACTCTGGGGCCGTTCAGAACTGGTGTAAATATACTGAGATCATGTGACACTTAGATTGCACACAGATGGACTTTATTTAACTAATGATGTGACTTCTGAAGGTAATTGGTTGCATCCGATCTTATTGAGGGGCTTCATAGCAAAGGGGATGAATATATACGCACGCTCCACTTTTCCGTTTTATTTATTTTTTTAAATATATTTTTTAAACAAGTTCTTTTTTTATTTTCTATTTTGTGCTTGTCCATTACATGAAATCCAAATAAAAATCCATTTAAAATACAGGTTGTAATGCAACAAAATAGGGAAAATTAATACTTTTGCAAGGCACTGTAACTTATATTAACACTCAGATATAAGTCTTTATTTTCAGGTTGTAGAAGTATTTCATCTCTTATATCACATCCGTCTCACATTACCAGGATGTACAGAGTCAGAATTAAAATATGTACGAACGTTCGATAGTGCTTGTTGTAGATGCTTACGTTCTGGGTCAATATGTCCCCACTGCCAGGGTTACAACTCCAGGAAGGAGTTTATTGCGGCCCAGGGTCCTTTGCCCGGCACTGTCAACGAGTTCTGGAGGATGATCTGGGAGAAGAACGTCCAGACTCTGGTCATGCTGACTCGCTGTAACGAACAGGGACGAGTGAGTACACACGCACACGTACGCGTGCACATGCACACACTTTTAGTGTGTTGGAAAGGGGATGTAAAACCAGCCATGCTGCGTCTGTATGCAGAATATATAGTCATCTACTCCAATGCTCCTTCTCTGGTTGAGGTTGTTGAAGTGCTCCAGGCTGCTTTTGAGTCACTGCAGACCTCTCTATATGGTGTCAAGCTAGTCTTGAATGCACCACAAATGAAATGTAGGAATTCCGCCGTAGCCGGATCTCAGCCAGAGAAGGTTAGCCCTTTCACATCTGGGGGCACCTCCATTTAAAATGTGTCACTCTACAAATACATTGGTACCAGAAGCTGTCTACAAAGTTCACAAGGATAATTTTGTGAGAAAGCTTAAACTGAATTATATATATATTTTTTTTTTTACAACAGGGCTTGTTTTCCGTTTGAGGCAAGACAGAAGCTTGTTTAAGCCATGTTTCTTTCAGTAATTGATTATGGTGTACATGCATGCAGTCTCCTCGTTGCTACAGAGACTGGACTCAGTCTAGCACGCATCTTTGCGCTTTGTCACAAATGCCAAGTCGCTCACCTTGTATCAAATGGTGGGCTGGACCTTGCTTTACATGTGCAGACAACTACATTGGTACTGCATGTGTTCATATACAACCTATGGTTCTAATGATGAACAGAGCCTTGAGATGCTTTTGGGAAATCGGGCTCAGATCGGCTTGATGACGTGTTGCTGTGTTGATTGTACTGTACGCTTTATACTTTATAATGTTGTACTGACTGCTGTTGCCTTCTCGGACAGGTATGGTGTCTCAATGGGAATTTCCTGGTTGAATAAAAACAAATCTAACACACACACACACACACAACAGCACACCACCCGATTCAGGGCCGGATCGGACTCGACGCCAGTCGTCAAGCCCAAGCTAGGAAGGTGACCAAAATGAAAATATTTACACAGAAATTTGCAAAAGGCATGCTCAAACATGAGTATTTACACTAACAAACACTGGCAGGCCACCAGTCCGAAAGGCTAACCTGTCCACCTCTCTCTCACTAAGTGCCAAACCCACACACCTGTGCAATCATCAATTATCAAGGGCTGCTTTCAGTACGGAAAAAAAATGTGTGGAACTGTACTGAACAACTAGATGAAAAAACGGTAGAGCATTGTCTTTTTCTTCAAAATTGGGTTGCCTTTGGTTAGTAAATGGGTTTAAGCAATATCACTATCATCTAGTGACCACAATAAATGAATGACACACTCAATTTGGTTTAGGACTCGCAGGAAGAGGTAAATCACCAATATTAGTGTTGCACTTTCTTCAAACACAAAAAAAGAAGAAAATGTACTACTTTAAAATGGGGATAGCCTCAATGGCACTGCCCATGCTGTCACAGACGCCTTAATGGCACAGATACAAAGATGAGTCCTCTATCTAACTCTATGGAAATAAGTCCTGACCCACATGTCCTCGCACTAAGCTACCACAATTCATAACAGCACACCTGTCTCTCACCCACCCACCTCTCTCCGCTAAGGTCAAATGTGAGGAATACTATCCATCTGAGACCAAGCACTTTGAGAATATCACTGTGACAACCACCTCTGAGATCCCCCTAGAAGACTGGACCATCAGGGACTTTGACGTAAAAAATGTAAGTGGCTGTGATAACAGAGGAGGCTGGTGCGAAGAGCTATAGGAGGACAGGCTCCTTGTTATGGCTGGAATGGAATAAATGGAACGGTATCAAACACATCAAACATATGAAAATGTTCGACTCTGTTCCATTCATTCCCGAGTTGCGCAGCAGTCTAAGGCACTGCATCTCAGTGCTAGAGGTGTCACTACAGTCCCTGGTTCGATTTCCAGGCTGTATCACATCCAGCCGTAATTGCGAGTCCCATAGGGCGGCGCACAATTGGCCCAGCGTCGTCCAGGTCTGGCCGGTGTAGATCGTCATTGTAAATAAGAATTTGTTCTTAACTGACTTGGAATTTTAGCAGATGTTTTCTGATTCAACTACTACTCTGTTAATCGGATCCTGGAAGGGGTCATTTATTACATGTCATGCATTCCTTAGTGCTTATCGGTAAGTGTCCCTGTGTTTGTGATTGGCTGACAGGTGAAGACGGTTGAGACACGCTCAGTACGTCACTTCCACTTCACAGCCTGGCCGGACCACGGCGTCCCCGAGACCACCGAGCTGCTCATCAATTTCAGACACCTGGTCCGAGAACACATGGACCAGTACTCACGCCACTCCCCCACCGTCGTCCACTGCAGGTACACACACACACACACACACACACACACACTGTTTATCTTAGTTAACCTCAAGAAGCGTTATTGGTTTAAAAAGTAAATTAACATTAGTTCTCTCTCTCCTCTCTCTCTCTCCCTTTCGCTTGCTCGTTCTCTCTCCTCTCTCTCGTTCTCTCTCTCCTCCCTCTTGCGCTCTCTCCTCTCTCTCCCTCTTGCTCGCTCTCTCTCCTCCCTCTTGCGCTCTCTCCTCTCTCTCCCTCTTGCTCGCTCTCTCTCCTCTCTCTCTCTCTCTCTCGTTCTCTCTCTCCTCCCTCTTGCGCGCTCTCTCCTCTCTCTCCCTCTTGCACGCTCTCTCTCCTCCCTCTTGCGCTCTCTCCTCTCTCTCTCTCTCTCTCTCTCTCTCTCTGTCTCTCTCTCCACTCAGCGCGGGTGTGGGACGGACAGGCACCTTCATAGCCATCGACCGGCTGATCTTCCAGATAGAGAGGGAGAGTATGGTGGACGTGTACGGCACCATCCACGACCTGCGCATGCACCGGCCCCTCATGGTGCAGACAGAGGTCAGTCACTGCCCACACCGGTCTACATTTCAGCATGTTTCTGGGTTTAATACAGGCCTACTGTACAATACGTCACTGTGGTTAAAAGTGGAAGTTATGCTCCGGGTGCTTATGTGGTCATTACGTGAAAAATTTATTGACATCTGAACGGTCAAGTTGGCTTCATCCTAATTGTAGTACATTGTGTTATTCTCTTACAGGAGCAGTATGTGTTTCTAAACCAGTGTGCCATGGACATCATCCGATCCAGAACTGGAACCAACGTGGATTTAATCTACCAGAACACGGCTGCGCTCACCATCTACGAGAACGTAGAACCCAGGAAGGATACATCGAAGAATGGCTACCACAACGCGTAGGCCTCTGGTCCACTCGTTCCTCTCTCTATTCCTCCCCAGTCGTCCTCCACTCCCCTCCTCCAGTATCAGCCAGACAGGCCTGTAGAGACGAGCTTATAAAAGGGAACGTTTTTTCATAGACACACTGTATTTATTGATCTAGTTTTTTGTAGTATTTATTTGGTAAACACGTTGTGGAAGTAGGAAAAATAACAAGGGAGGTAACTGTTCAGAGGAACAGACGCACAATTTCCATCCAAAGACCAACAATGGAATGTGTACAATTATATTTTAGAGATGTAATTCTTATATTTCCATATTTTTATATTGCTGATACTTTGAATGTCTGCTTGCTCTCTTATTGTGATTGTTGTAGTATTGCCAATATGTTAAGAATACTTGCTCAGGTAATATATGTGAAAGGATGTGTGGTTATACTGTGTGAGATGTAAATTAATACAAAGATATATATGTATATTAATATCAAATTAAATGCAGATCTCGTTTATTGTTAAATGGGCCCAATGTTGTGTTTGCCAGATATCTCCATCTTTAGGTAGGGATTGGCACCCAACATAACAATTATCCAACCATTTAAAAAAAGAAAAACTCTCCTCTCTTCTGAGCCTTGACGTGCTCTCCCAAGAGTTTCCACTAGGTGGTGCCATTATATTTTTCTTTATGTACAATGTCTGGACAAGCACAATACACTGTTTTAGAGAAGAGAACTACTCCTGGCCTATACAATAGGCCTATACAAATATGATTTAGTATTAGACACTTTCACTCCAGAGAATTTGGATATCTCAACGAGTTTAAAACGAGTCTTTTGTGTTTTTATGCGCTGTTCTACGTAAAGCACTGGATGCATTTACGTTTTTACACTGTAGCTTTTTAAATTCTCTTATAGCTGTCTAAGGCTGGTCTACATATTCTTGAGGTGATCATGAGAAGTGATTCAGAAACCGCTGTGTGAGCCTGTGGCCCTCCTGACTGTTGAAACCCACTTTGTGCAATACGAAATCACCATTCACAAAACTTCAGTCTGTAAACTCAGCTCATCTCTCACCCTCAAAGACTCATGGGCTAGGCATTATGAAATGTTCCCCTACTGCTTGTTGTTGACCTACTGTATGTTCTATAGAAAGGGGCTCGTGTAATGCTTTGCTTAATGTCTATTGGTGATGTTTCTATCATAGGAGCAGGAAAAGGTTTGCAGTCATTGGGGCGGCAGTTTTCCATGAGGCAATTTGCACTTTTTGGAAATATGTGGTTATATATATATATATATATATACACACATATATATATATACACATGAATTCATGGGCCCTGTCCAGAAACAACCTCTCTACTCCCTAGATCAGAAAGAATTGGATTGGTAAAAGCAACATGGTAGCGGCTCTACCTAGCTTTTCCGATAGTGATATGCTTGGTGGATTCTTCTGGTCAAAACAACACAAATATCTATAAATGGCTTGGGAATAAGGGATGTTTCTGGATATAGGTCATAGATTTACAGATCAGCTGTGGTTGAATTTAAAGCCACTCTCCTGATACTGTTGTACTGTCTTTGTGTCACAATGCACATGGCTGACTCCGCAAATACTCTTCCTCAGAGTTTTAGGACGTTTTATGGAGTGGTGTAGGAATTGTGTTACAATTGTGGTGTGACACACTATGTGAGTCTCGCTGGTACAATGCAGAGGACGAAAAGGTCGAGGTGTTCTATTTGTATCCTTCCGTCTGTCGATCCTGGGATTAAAGATGTTGCACTCTTTTCTCTCTACAAGTGTCAGCTTCTCTGTTCCACCACATGCCCACAATGTCCATGGCGTTGACTGAGACAACGGCCCAAGCTTTTGTTCAATTAGGCTACACTAACTGGGGTCAAATACTACAGTTAAAGGTTAATTGAAAACGAGCAACAAACTGTAACATTTGGTAAACAAGGTAGTTAGTCTGCGTTGAATTCTTTGAGGTAAGCACTAGAAAGTTCTCATTTTGCAAATGCCTCATGATCGTCGGCTGAAAACGGGACGAGGGGAGGACTGTTTATTGTTGAGCCTTTCACAAAGGGTCATTGTTACTTTGTTTAGAGAGAAACAGCTTTTTAAAGTTATTTTGATGGAGCCATGTCCCTAGACAAACCGCAGTGCTCTGGGGGCCTCTAGGCCATGTTGCTGAGTCAGGGGTTAGTACAATGTGGCCACAGGTATAAAAAGAGGTTTTAAACAGGTAGGATGTCAGTTCCACATCAAGAGCAGCAGCAGCAGCACAGAGAGACAAAATGACCTCCACCGGCATGAACATGAACAGCAAAGTATATTTTAGTGCATATATAAATATACATTTTCCTAGATTGTTAGACTAAGGGCTGTCTTGTACTCTAGTGTCAGAGCACAAGGCAACCTTAATTGCAGAAACCTGATTACTAGTGGGATTGGGCAGGGCCCAGAACGTAGCAAATGTTTTTTTGTTGTACATTTGAATGGTTCATAAAAAGGATTCCTGCTTATTTTCAGATCACCTTCTACGAGGACAGGAACTTCCAGGGTCGTTCCTATGAGTGCAGCAGCGACTGCCCTGACATGTCCTCCTACCTGAGCCGCTGCCAGTCCTGCAGGGTTGAGAGCGGCTGCTTCATGGTCTACGACCGCCCCAACTACATGGGAAGCCAGTGGTTCATGAAGAGGGGAGAGTACTCTGACTACCAGCGCATGATGGGAATGAATGACATCAGATCCTGTCGCATGATCCCCATGGTAAACCCAATAACATTTGTTGATTTCAGAGAAACGTACACCTATGTCTACAATCTACGACGCTGCGTTACCCATTTTTGTCAGGAAGTTCCTGAGCTGTGCAGATTTCTCAGTAAAACATGTTGTTTCGTCACGTTACAGCACAGAGGATCTTACAGGATGAGGATCTACGAGAGGGAGAACTTCGGAGGTCAGATGCACGAGATGATGGACGACTGTGACGACATCATGGGTCGTTACCGCATGAACAACTGCATGTCCTGCAACGTGATGGACGGCCACTGGCTCATGTACGAGCAGCCCCAGTACAGAGGCAGGATGATGTACATGAGGCCAGGAGAGTACAGAAACTTCAATCAGATGAGCATGGGCTCTATGGGCATGAGGTTCATGAGCATGAGGCGTATCAATGAGTCCTGTTACTAGATATTGTTTTACTAATGTAAAGAAGAGAAGCCATTGAATAAAATGTATATAAAAACAACTCTGGCATATATCTATTTGACCCTTTAGCCAAACCTCTTGACAGGCCATACTGAAAACATGCAAATATGTCACAATCTTAATGACCCAAGGAATACATAAAACACTAAATAATAATCCAAAAATCCAAATGTGGTTTATTTTACTGTTCCTAAAGTCTAATTTCCAGTGTCTTTTCACAAAAAAATGCATATTACAATAATGATTCCAGTGTCTGTGAAACAATATCTTAAAGGTCACTTTCGTTACCCCGGTTCTCTGATAATATGAGTGAGACGTATCACATATGGGGATTCGCTGAGGGCGGTTCACTATGAAGAACTAATCACAGGAGGCAGACAGGTCAAGTGGCGAATGAGATGAGCCCTCCCTCGTTATAAAGGCGCCACTCGTCCCGCCCTCTGGTCAATCTCAAGCATGCCTCGATTCCTCGCGAGCAGAGAAATGTGGTGATATGTCTCACTCATTATCAGAGAACCCGTGGTGACAAAAGTAACCTTAAGTTCTCTTTCAAATACTAATGTTGACGTATCACATGTGGGGAATCTTTGCCAACTCCCATATCTCAGAGAGGCTCTCCCAGAACCCAGGGTAATCCCAACTGCATTACCCCGCAGAGGCTCCGACACGGAGGATAGAATGAGCTAACGAAGGTGCAGCGATTCCATTCAGTAAAACCTCATAAACATATGAGGGACGGCCCGACATGTCGCATAGCAAATCTCCTACAAAATGAGATGTCTGTGAAAAGTTCCCAAGAGGTAGCCAATACCTCTCTCTGGTAAAAAAAAAAAAATCAGCCCTCAGTGGGCTGTAAACCCACTTGCTATTATCAGTAATCAGCCCTCAGTGGGCTGTAAAACCCACTTGCTATTATCAGTAAATATAAAAGCCTCCACTATCCAAAGGAAGGCAGGGAAAAACAGAGGCAGAAATGGAGTCAGGGGAAAAAAACACGATCGACAGGAGCTGAGGCACTATGTTCAGCAGCGGTAAGGTCGTGAGAACGATTAGGTAGAAAGACAGGATTCTAGTTGTGCTGAGGGAGAGCTTCAGGAGCCCGTAGTAAATCTTCTGCAAGGAAGAGAGGTGAGAATGACCAGTGTTGTACTTATTCGATGGGGTTTAACGGCGGTTGACACCCATTGTTAATGGTACATTACCGCCACCAGCTGGATGGAGTATTGAATAAGAAACGGAAAAAACATTGCGGGAAAGGGGGAAAACGACACCATACAAAATGAAACACGCCAACTAACAAAAACCTATCCCACTTCTTCAATCACAGTCCACTCCAAAATACAACCCTGCACAGGCTCAGGGGCCTGCGATGGCGGGAACATTCACCGGACGGATTTCCCGAAGACCCCCCAAGAACGTTCAGCTGCATTCACAATGATTCCAATTTCCCTAGACTTCTTCTCCGCCTTGTGCTGTACCGTTTATGACCATTGCAATAAATAATACAAAGTCCACCTTTTTAACATGTAACATTTCACGATCCCTCGGTTGATGAGAAGCCTTCACTGGTGGCGGTGGCTCTACTGTTTCTTCCCCGACACTCACTCCTTCCACTCTTCTCACATCCTCAAGATAGGAGACACGCTGGACACTCCTTACTCTGGACACCTCATTCTCCCTCACCCTAACGGGGCATTCCAGGAATCCGGGGGCTCATGTTCACCTCCGCAGTTGCCGCATTTCACTTCACCTGGCATACGGTACTCTTCCCTTCTGCACACACTTGACACATGACCAAATCGTTTACATTTATGACACAACAAGGTATCTCATTAATCCTAACTTTATATGAGAAAGGAGAGACTCCTCATCAAAGAACAGTAGCCTGGATGAAGTGAATGTCTTTTCTCCGCACACCGTACAGGTCAGTCGACGGGCACCAACCACTCCATCGATGTCGTCGGTAATATCCTCTGGCTTTATTTCTTGCTTCACCGCAGAAATAACCCCCTTGGTAGGTGCCCTGTTGTGGGCACACAAAGAAAATCGAAATACAACCACTCCCTGTGACTCTCACCAACGCCACACGTTCCTCTAACACATTCCAGATTTTCCTCGAGACGTTAAATGGATTTCCCAAGTAGCGTTGACCTAAAACCCTCAATCGGACTAAAAACTAGTCTAAGGGATTTCCTATTGTAGCGACCCGCACAGACAGCTGTGTGTTATGTGCTAGGCTAGGAGGTGGTTGTGTTGTACTGACCAGTACCCGGTGTTCGCGGGGTCCGACATGTCAATCAACCTGCTATCTGCCAATCACGGGAATGCCTGGAATGTTCTGATGCCGGGCATCCTGGTGGTTGGCGGAGTGGCGTGGAGGGGGGGTTGGGCATTGGAAGTTAAGACCAGGTTCAGCCTTTGTTCTCTCTCTCTTACATCTGGGCTTCACAAGAGAAGGTCACGGTTGGATTGTGGGTTATCTGTCATCTATTTGGCGTGTGCTACGGCCCAAACAGTAGCCTGTGTAAAGTTGGTTCAATAAACCGTCAATTCGCAAACTCAAGCCTCTGTCAGGACAATTGTTCATTTATGATCTAGTCAGGTCATTACATTGGTGTCAGAAGTAAAAACGTTGATACAAGTTAGCCAGCTAGCTAGCTGATTTATGTGGCTAGCTACCGTAGGTGAGAACGGGGATTGAAAATGCTTCGAGGGAATCCGAAAGTGAAGGTGGAGGTAGGGGACGATTATGGCCAAGGAGGTGCGTGTGAATGGACGTCGGGGGTTCTGTCTGAGGAGATCGCCAGGGCGTCGGAGCGCAGAGGCCGCTTGAGGGAGGACGTTGGAGTGATGGTGGCTGAAGCGGGCATGAGTGCTTCGTCGAGTGTATTTCGCGCGGATTCTGGTGGGCGGACCGAAGTGGCGACGTCGACGCGGCGTGACGAGGAATCTGGGGCTCAGGATGTAAACAAACATGGCGGCGCCCAGTTCCCGGCTGCGTCCGTATCTGTTAAGACCCCGAAGTATTCCGGTAAGGCGGATTGGGAAGCTTTTCATGCTCAGTTTGAACTGTTAGCTCATTTTAGGGGGTGGTCGGATGAAGAAAGGGCACTGCAGTTGGCTTTATGCCTCACGGATGAAGCTGTGTCCTGTTTGATATTGATTAGCCCCGAGGACAGGCATGATTATGGTGCTCTAGTGGGAGCACTGAGGAGGCGCTATGGACAGTGTGTACAGCCCGGGCTACTGCGCTCCGAACTGAGGAATAGACGCAGGCAGCCTGGAGAGCCTCTACGGGTGCTAGCTAATGACATTGAGAGCCTCTCTCGGCGGGCATATGCTCACATGCCCCCCTCCGTGCAGAGCGAGCTAGCACGGGACCAGTTCATACAGGCGCTCTCCCTACGGAGCTGCGCATACAGACCCAGCTGGCTCATCCTGAGTCATTGCAGACAGCCTTGGAGATGGCTTTGGAGAGGGAGCTGGTGTGGGCTGGGGCTTCAGCTGGGGCTTTGGTGGGGGTGCAGGGAGACACACCCTCTGTGCGAGCTGGGGGCAGAGCAGCCCGGAGCCGGAAAAGCCTGCTTGGGTGACCGAAGTGACAGAACTCATTCGGGCTGTGTCGCTACAGGCGGCACGAAACACAAGCCCTGGTCCCAGGGTCTGCTGGGGTTGTGGCCAGCCAGGCCATCTGCGCCGAGATTGCCCCATGTCCCCCAGAGCTCAGGGAAACGGCTCGGGGTCCGCATAGACCGGGTAGTGCGGACCCCTGGCTTTCTATCCCAACCACCATCATCTTCAGGAGGAGCCCACCGGCACAGACGGGGAAGCAAGGCTCCACTTCCCCCAGAAGCAGACGAGGGCAAGCGGAGGGAGCCTGTTGTTGTGGTGGGCCGGACCTGTGTTGGGGACTTTTGTCATGTCCCTGTCACTGTGGAGGGGTGCCCTGCTCCGCCCTGGTGGACACTGGGTCCACAGTAACCCTGGTGAGGCCAGATATTGTGCCAGGTTGGACTCAGTGTGAGCCTACAACTGTGCAGCTCCGCACAGTCACAGGTGAGCTGGCACCCATGAAAGGGAAGGGAATAATGACTCTGACAGTAGGGGGCAGGACTGTGCGTCATCCTGTGTGGGTGGCGGCTGTGCAGGACCCTTGTATCCTGGGGTTGGACTTTCTTAGGAGCACAGGCTGCCAGTTAGACCTAAATAGGGGCACACTGAGCTTCCAGGGAGGGACGGAAGTCACCATGGCCCCCCCTAATGTCACATTCACTCAACCCAACAAACCCTTTACTCCAACAGTTAAAGCAGCAGAGACTCATGGCTGCGCCCCCCCCCACAGCTGTGTGTGACTTTTCCCCAGTCCCCCTGTCACCTACGGCGGTGTGTTACATTCCCCAGCTACCTCCATGACACAGCCCTCTGTGAGCCCGGGCCGCACCCCCAGCCCAGCTACCCCAGATGGGAGAGGAGAGGACACTGTCTGCAGTGAGGGAGATATGGGGGAGGAACTGTGTTGGTCTTGACCCTGAGCAGCAGGAACGGTTGTGGCAGTTGCTGTTTGAATTCAGAGACAGCTTTGCGTTGAGTGAGGAAGAGGTGGGTCAGACTCTTCTGGTGCAGCATGAGATCGACACAGGTGATGCTCGACCCATCAAGATGCGTCCCCGCCGTATCCCGCTGGCACGCCAGGAGGCGGCAGACAAGGCTGTGTTGGAGATGCAGCGGGCAGACTTCATTGAGCCCTCAGACAGCCCCTGGGCGGCGCCAGTCGTCATGGTTCCGAAGAAGGGGGGCAAGCTGAGGTTCTGTGCGGACTACAGGCGGCTGAATGAGGTAACCAGGAAGGACTCATACCCCATACCACGTATCGATGAGTCGCTGGACCTGGTTAGGGGTCCTCCTGGTTCTCCTCACTAGACCTCCGCAGCGGCTACTGGCAGGTGCCCCTCTCCCCAGAGGCCAGAGCCAAAACTGCGTTCTCCACTAACAGAGGACACTGGCAGTTCAAGGTCCTGTGCTTTGGCCTGTGCAACGCTCCAGCTACTTTTGAGCGTTTGATGGACAGGGTGCTGGATGGCATCCCCCGACAGCAGTGTCTGGTATACCTCGATGACATCCTGGCCCATGGCAGCTCCTTCCAGTCAGCCCTGGGGGCGCTACGGCGTGTGCTGGAGAGGGTGGCTGCCGCAGGTCTGAAGCTCCACCCCGAGAAGTGCCACTTCATGAGGAGAGAGGTGTCCTTCTTGGGCCACCGAGTGGGGAAGGAGGGGATCAGCACCATGGAGGACAAGGTAGGGGCTGTCAGAGACTGGCCCACCCCCACCGACCAGCGTCAGCTGAAGAGCTTCCTGGGCCTGGCCTCATACTACAGGAGGTTTGTACGGGGCTTCTCAAGCGTTGCTGCTCCACTGAACCGCCTGCTGCCGAAGGACAAGGCTTTCACTTGGACAGTGGAGTGTGAGGAGGCGTTCAACACCCTCAAACGTGCACTGATCGAGGCCCCGTGCTCGCCCCCTGACCTCACCTTGCCCTTTATCCTGGACACAGACGCGAGCAATGTGGGCATGGGTGGGGTGCTGGCCCAGGTGGGGCCAGAGGGGAGAGAGTGGTGGCGTACTTCAGCAAAACATTTGACAAACATGAGCGCCGCTACTGTGTCACCCGACGGGAGCTCTTGGCTGTTGTGGCTTCCGTCAAACACTTCAAGTACTACCTGGGTGGTCTGCCCTTTACTGTAAGGACTGACCACTCTGCTCTCCAGTGGCTCATGTCTTTCAGAGAGCCAGAGGGGCAGGTGGCACGCTGGTTGGAGGAGCTTCAGCCGTATGACTTCACGGTGGTGCACAGGGCAGGGGCACGCCACTCCAACGCCGACGCCATGTCCCGTCGGCCCTGTACTGCAGACGGCTGCCGCCACTGTGAACGGAGAGAGGGACGGGAGAGAGAGCTGCGGGCAGAGGAGGGTGTCTGTGCCACAGTGTGTCGGGCGAGCGGGCCTGTCTGCTGTGAGCTGCAGACTGTCGACGTGGCTGAATGGCGGCAGCAGCAGGGACGGGACACAGACCTACAGCCAGTGCTACAGTGGGTAGAGGCGCAGGTGAGGCCACCATGGGAAGAGGTGACAGCGCTCTCACTCGCGACCAAAGGGTTGTGGTCGAAGTTTGAGAGACTGCGGCTGGCTGATGGCGTGCTACAGCGGGCATGGAAGGAGTCAGCTACGGGAGAGGAGAGGTGGCAGGTGGTGGTCCCAAAAGCATTGCGGGAGGCTGTGCTCCAGAGTACTCATGGGGGGTGGGGACTGGACACTTTGGGGTCACAAAAACACTGCGCCGTCTCCGTCAGGGCTTCTACTGGGGGCAGCACAAGAGGGATGTGGAGGACTTTTGTCGCCGCTGTGACAACTGCACAGCGAGAAAGGGCCCCCAGGCCGCTCTCATGCTCAGCTCCAACAGTTCCCAGTGGGGGCTCCCATGGAGAGGGTGGGAGTGGATGTAGTTGGGCCGTTCCCCACCACAGACAGTGGAAACCGCTGGGTGCTCACGGCCATGGACTATTTCACAAAATGGCCCGAGGCCTATGCTCTGCCTGACCAGGAGGCAGAGACCATCGTCGACGCCCTGACAGCGGGGATGTTCAGCAGGTTTGGAGCTGCAGAGTCCATCCACAGCGACCAAGGCAGAAACTTTGAGTCCCGTGTGTTCGCCACCATGTGTGAGAGGCTGGGTATGCACAAGACCCGCACTACTCCTCTCCATCCTCAAAGTGATGGCCTTGTGGAGCGCTTCAACAAAACGCTTGGACAGCAGCTGGCCATCGTCTCTTCCAAACACCAGCGTGACTGGGACAAGCACCTGCCTATGGTCCTCATGGCATGCCGCTCCGCTGTCCAAGACTCCACCTCCTGCACGCCTGCCCTCCTCATGCTGGGGAGAGATCCGCACCCCTGCGGAGATGGCGTTTGGTCGGCCCCTGGATAGCCCTCATGTTCCTCCGGGGCCGGAGTATGCCCGGAGACTCCAGGACCGCCTGGAGACAGCCCACACCTTCGCCAGAGAGCAGCTGGTGAATGCAGGTGTGAGGCAGAAAAGGAACTATGACGTGCACACCCGGGAAGGCACTTTGTGGCTGGGGAGCTGGTCTGGGTCTACAGCCCCTAAGGAAAAAAGGCAGATGCCCCAAGTTGGACAGTCACTGGGTGGGACCCTGCAGTGTCCTGGAGAGGGTAGGGGAGGTTGTGTACCGGGTGCAGCTTCCTCCCAGGGGGAGAAAGGTGGCACTGCACCGGGACAGGTTAGCCCCATACAGAGGGGCCTCTTCTCCCCAAACCCCAGGAACCCCCACAATTCCCCTCTCTGGCAATGACATTCTCCAGGCACCCACCCTCAGGTGCCGCAGACAAGGCTCCAGACAGCCCACTCCCCTGTCTCCCCCTGTGTCACCGCGTGGTTCCCCAGAACCACGGACTGTATTACCCGTTCCCGCTTCCTTGTCCCCCATATCCCTGCCTTCATCCCCTGGTTCCCAGAGGGGCACTCTGCGACCATCACGGCCACGCAGGCAAAGGAGACCTCCGGGTCGCTTCAGAGACTTTGTTTGTTCCCTCGGGGACGAGGGACTTTGTGGTGGGGGGGCTGTGTAGCGACCCGCACAGACAGCTGTGTGTTATGTGCTAGGCTAGGAGGTGGTTGTGTTGTACTGACCAGTACCCGGTGTTCGCGGGGTCCGACATGTCAATCAACCTGCTATCTGCCAATCACGGGAATGCCTGGAATGTTCTGATGCCGGGCATCCTGGTGGTTGGCGGAGTGGCGTGGAGGGGGGGTTGGGCATTGGAAGTTAAGACCAGGTTCAGCCTTTGTTCTCTCTCTCTTACATCTGGGCTTCACAAGAGAAGGTCACGGTTGGATTGTGGGTTATCTGTCATCTATTTGGCGTGTGCTACGGCCCAAACAGTAGCCTGTGTAAAGTTGGTTCAATAAACCGTCAATTCGCAAACTCAAGCCTCTGTCAGGACAATTGTTCATTTATGATCTAGTCAGGTCATTACACTATTTTACACAACTTTTACATCTCTTGCGTCCCATTTCCTTCGCCACAGTCACCCACTCATTCTCACTTTCTGTGCTATTAGCTTCACCCGACTCACTAGCAGTTTCAAACAAAATCTCAGTTTCCGCCTTCTTCTCCGCGCTTCCTCTCCCCTCTCTTTCTTCTTCTTCTCGTTCTCACACCGGGCGTCTCGTCGGCATCCTTCAGACACCAGATTGACCAGTGGCCAGCGAGTTGCGCCTCATGAAGGAGGGGAGGGCTCACCTGTGTCCGACAGACGTTGTGTGATTGGTTCTTCGTAGGGATCCACCTCCAGCGAATCCCCACGTGTGATACGTCGGGAAAACAAGTACTCGAAAGAGAACAGATTTATACAGACCGGACTCATCTGTATAAAACATGAAATAGCGGAAGGAGATCTGAGGGATGAAAGTATCATTGAAGTAGACCGTAGTGGTTATCTTGCATTTAGACACTATGCTCTGCGCTGGCAGGGAGAAATACACGCTGTTGATACTTAAAAGGACTACTGTTCTCTTGGAAATAATACTGTAACTTGCTATTCTAATGAGTTGAAAATCAGAATACAGACATGCTACTGGCTGACCTTTTCACAATGCTCTACGGCTTGAGGACCTCCGGAGATGCGTACATGGAAAGATAAAACGATAGGGAATATGAAGAAGGGTTGCAATGACACAACATGCCAAGTTAACACTCAGAAGGCGCACACCTTAGTGCTTCTACTAACCGTTCTAGAGTAGCAATTTATTTCTACATATTACTCTGATATTGACTGGAGCTTGTAATGCAAGTATTACGGTTTCAGTGCATTTTTCTCATTCAAAGTCATTCAGCGACCAGAACTTGATTTAGATACCATTGGAATGGACAAGACCTTACACTCTAATACAGAGATGAACGCAATGCTATGTTACAATTACTACTTACTACTTTAAGGTGGCTTTTGTTCAGCTGCACTTACTATGTGAGTGTTTGAATACTTTCAAAATCACATTATTAATCAGCAGAGTATTTTTAGACTGGGGGCACCTTTCTTAAAAGGTGGAAATTCATAAAACATCTGTAAAAAAAGCTTGTTGAGTGTCATATCTTACACACGATGTCCCAAAAATATCATATTACAATAATAACACTTACAATGTACAAATTCGTTCTTCCTGTCCTATAAACACGTAACAAAGAAGAAGAAGAAAAAATATCTACACGATAATAACACAGACCAAAGGCATTGATTAGTTTTTTTGATGTTTCTGCCTCTGTGGGCAAACACAGCTGGGCACTTAGTCTTACTGATTCATGAGGTCAGCGTCACATCGTGGCACATCTGGTGACAGAAAAGTCTTCAATCCCAACCTGCTGTCTGATGCCCCCTGCACTGAATAACTACAGACAGCGCCACTTGGTGGCCGTGCTGTGAAGTGCATCGTTTTGTTTTTCCAACTCACTGCTGCATACTGGGACATGTAGTTTCACGCTGTCCTGTGGGATTTAGTCCAACACTTTCTTCCCTTTTTCCCTTGGGCAGGCAACTGTCTGTGGGCAACTGATCTTCATATGAGTTTAGGGGTCCTGTGGCCTACTGGAATGGGTCATAGTAACCCTTGAATCCCACATAGGGTATTAGCGCAGTAGCCCTTCTTCCTTGGTTGTCTACCTGGAATTCCATCCAGGTCAGATTGAGGTTTCGTTGCTACCACTGTTGAGAGAGACAGAGAGAGTTTTTAAAGTCAGAAAGTGATTGACATATTATCCAACATATCTGATAGACATGCAACATGGCTGCCAGTATCTCGTGACCACTCACTCTGAGTCTGAGTCTTGGGCGTATTGAACCCCGTTGACACCATTGACCAATGGTGACATTGTCGTCCTCGTCGTTGTCATGACAAACCCGTTGCGCAGGTCCTGTGGAGACAACGGATGGCATGGAGGCACGGGTGGGCGAGGTGGGGGTTTGATGAGGACCCGGTTTCCCCCGGTCACAGCGGAAAGACGAGGGGAGACGGGAGATGGGGGGACGGGGACTGGGGTAGTTCTGGGGGAGATGGTGGGGGGTTGTAGTCGCTCAATTTTTCCCGCAGGCGATTCTTCATGTTCTTGTCAGTCAGCGGGGGAGGGTAAGTGATCTTGTTTTTCAGAATGCCTGACAGAGGATGCAAACACGCGCACACAAAGGGTGAGTGTACAGACCACAGTCAGTCATGCAAGTAAACACACACAGAGGCACACACACACACACACACAACTTATTTGGATAGCAAAACATAACACAGAACGTTGACATGGTGATTCAGTCGCACAATTAATTTGATTTGGAACATTCTTGAAAAAGGTCAATTATAAAGGGCCTGAATGGTCAGATCGGAGTCTGTCTCTCTCTCTCTCACCCCTTCTCTTCTCTGTCTGGTTGCTGTCAGGTGAGCTGGGAGGGGCGCTACCGTTCTGGGAGGGTGACTCCCCATTGCCTTTTCTGTCCTGGTGGAGCTTCACGTTGACCTTGGTCTCCATACGCAGCGTCTCCAACCCGCAGGGCTCCTCGCTCTCACTGACTGTCGGCGGCTCAACTGGCCGGTGAGGCTTCGTGTGATTGGCCGCCGTATCCACTACAAAAGTATCAAAATAAACAGTTTATATGAGATTCGGCTAAAAATGAATCTGAGATTTTATGTCATATAGTTCTATTGAAATCCATTTGTGTGTGTGTGTGTGTGTTTGAACTTGAGTCCCGTTACCTTTGGGTGTACTGTGCTGGGGCGGTCTCTCGTTGTTCCACCTATGTTTGCGGCTCCCTCTGTCATCATCACTGTCTGAGGAGTGGGACGAGGCGTAGGAGCTACTGTGCTCATCCACCGAGAGCTCGCTGTCCGAGTCTGAATCTGTCACCATGGAAACACACAAGCTATTACTTACTATCGGACATCTGAAATGTAGGCCCAAGCAGCCAATGGCATGACAAGTATCGGGATCAGACTAAAACAGATGACATGCAGTTTGTGCATAAGACTCGTACTATCTTTCTTGGAACGCTTGCGGATGAAGATGGAGGAGTCTCCCTCTCCACTGTAACTCTTTTTGGCTGAGCGGGAGGATGTAGTATGCTTTTGCTCCGAGCCATTCCTGTAGGAAGAAAGAAACATGATGAGTACAGAATTAATCATTTGAACATGAACGATCATTTTGTTCCAGTCGAACTAGGGTTGCAACATTCCGGTAACCTTCCCAAAATTCCCAGGTTTTCCCAAAATACTGGTTGGAACATTCCATAAGCAGGAAATCCAGAATCCTCCAATAGGGCTTTCTTAGAAAGCTGGGAATTTTGGAAGGTTACTGGAGTTTTGCAACCCTAGTTAAAACCCAGTTTCAGTACAACCCAACTGCCACCCAGTGAGTTACCTGGCCTGGCTGCTGCTGAGGCTGTGGGCTGATCTGACCGTGCTTTCCAGGGAGGCAGTGGACTCTCCAATGGCCGTGCGGTACAAACCGTCCTCCTCCGTGAACGAGTACTTACCGTTTAAAGAACGCTGGGGGCATCAAAGAGGTAGAATGTGGGTTGAATCGTCACCATCAGCAGCATCAGGTAATGTTTATGTGATCCCCTTTATGATGAATATCTAGTATTTATCCCCATAAGATCAAAGGGCCCGTGGCTGGGTTTCTACTGAGCTAACATATGGAATTGTTTGAAGAAGGTCACACCAAGGTCATACCATTTAGAAATGTAGGACCCCTGTAAGTATGAAAGAATGATCATCAAAAAAATTGTTGCCCTGAGAAAAGCCTCAATTCATCGGGGGAAGGACCATACAAGGTGTGGAAAGCGTTCCACAGGGATGCTGGCCCATGTTGACTCCAATTCTTCCCACAGTTCTGTCAAGTTGGCTGGATGTCCATTGGGTGGTGGACCATTCTTGAGACACACAGGAAACTGTTGTTGAGTGTGAAAAACACACCAGGGTTGCAGTTCTGGAAACAAACCGGTGCGCCTGGCACCTACTCCCGTAACATACCCCGTTCAAAAGGCACTTAAATCTTGTCTTGACCATTCACCCTCTGAAAGGCACACATTCACAATCCATTTCTCAATTGTCCCAAGGCATAAAAATCCTTCTTTAACGTGTCTCCTACCCTTCATCTACACTGATTGAAAGTGACATCAATAAGACTTCAAATTGGATTCACCTGATGTCGTGGCAAGAGCAGGTTTCCTTAATGTTTTGTACACTCAGTGTTCCAATCATTTTTCAAACTGATACTGGGCTACCTTCAGACGAGTCTTGTGAGGCTAGTGGGCGTCCTAGAGAAAAACAACCGACCGGTCTGTTTTCATGGAAGTCTCACCTTTCGATATTAGGGAAAGGTGTATTATGCTAATTAGATTATCGACTCTAGGGGATTTGAATGTGGACAGGTTTAGTACACTTAGATATTGACTGATGTGTACATACTGTGAGTAAAGTGGTGCGGGTGGCAGTAGAATCTTCCACGATGGACTTCTTCCCTGTCAGGACGTTCTTCAGGTTGATCCTCACCTCCTTGTTGAAAATACAGAGGAAGAAGAAGATGCACACACCCTGAGAGAGAGAGAGCGCAAGAGAGAGAGAGAGAGAGAGAGAGAGAGAGAGCAAGAGAGAGAGAGAGAGCGCAAGAGAGAGAGAGAGAGAGCGCAAGAGCGAGAGAATTGCATGTCAGATAAACAGAGCCTATATATTTCAGGGATTTTGAAGTACTTTTTTATGACAAGGCAAAAAGACAAATACCTGGAGGCAGCTGAAGATGGCAAAGAGGTAGTGGAAGGAGAGTACATCACTATTGACTGCCATGAGGCCCAGGACCCAGGTAGCACTGATGAGCAACAGGATTACGAAGGCTATGCGTAGAGAACAGCTGGAGAGGAGAGGTTGTTATTTTTGAATGGAATCCAGCCAACACGTTGTGTCAACTATTTTCTAAACCCTATCCTGTTTCGAAGTACTCACATTGCTCCAGACTTCTCAAATGTCCACTGTCTCTTTCCGCACGAGGCCTTGGCGGCCAGGAAGAATAAAGTCATGTTGACCTAAGGGAGATACATGAGATGGAGATGAATAACAGCCATAACCAATACAGTCTAGTACAACAAATAAAGAGTGGCCGAAACACACACTCACCAGTACTATGATAGCGATGGGCCCAGCGATGCTCCAGATGAGTGTGTCGTGGACAGAAAGCCAACAGAAGTCTGGGTTACCATAACCCTGAGGATCCAACCCTACTGCCAGGCCTACAAGAGAGGAAACCACATACAGTTAGTTCAAGGAATTCAAAATTCCTGTCAATTCAGAAACTACACTGAAATTCCAATTCCCTTCAATGCTTTTCAATTAGGAAGTTGTGGGATTCCAATTTGGTTTAGTTTCCGAATTGACAGGAATTTTGGGGGGAATTGACCCCATCCCTGGCTTGAAGAGTACAGTGCCTTCAGAAAGTATTCATACCCCTTGACTTATTCCACATTTTGTTGTGTTATAGATTTTACACACAATACCCCACAAAGACAGTAAAAACATATTTTCATACATTTTTGCAGATTTATCAATACATGTTAGAATCATCAAGGATTACAGCTGGGAGTCTTTCTGGGTAAGTCTCTAAGAGATTTCCACACCTGGATTGTACAATATTTGCAAAAATTCTTCAACTTCTGTCAAGTTGATCATTGCTAGACAGCCATTTTCAAGTCTTGCCATAGATTTTCAAGCCGATTTAAGTCAAAACTGTAACTAGACCACTCAGGAACATTCAATGTCATCTTGGTAAGCAACTCCAGTGTAGATGTGGCCTTGTGTTTTAGGTTATTGTCCTGCTGAAAGATGAATTTCTCTCCCAGTGTCTGTTGGAAAGCAGACTGAACCAAGTTTACCTCTAGGATTTGGTCTGTGCTTAGCTCTATTCCGTTTCTTTTTATCCTAAAAAACTCCTTCGTCCTTGCCAATGACAAGCATGCCCATAACATGATGCAGCCACCACCATGCTTGAAAATATGTAGAGTGGAACGCTGTGTTGGATTTGCCCCAAACATAACACTTTGTGTTCAGGACATAAATGATTCCTTTGTTACATTTTTGTCCGTTTTATTTTAGTACCTTATTGCAAACAGGATGCATAAATTGGAATATTTGTTATTCTTTAGAGGCTTCCTTTTCACTCTGTCATTTAGTTTAGTTAGTATTGTGGAGTAACCACAATGTTGTTGATCCATCCTGAGTTTTCTCCTATCACAGCGATTGAACTGTAACTGTTTTAATGTCACCATTGGCCTCATGGTGACATCCCTGAGCGGTTGTCATCTTCTACGGCAACTGAATTAGGAAGGACGCCTGTATCTTTGCTGTGACTGGATTTATTGATAGTGTAATTAATAACTTAACCATGTTCAAATGGGAATTTCAATGTCTGTTTTTTTTAATAGATTTTTTTTTCAATCTACCATTAGGTTCCCTTTGTGAGGCATTTGAAGACCTCCCTGGTCTTTGTGGTTGAATCTCTGTTTGAAATTCCTGTTTGTTATCTGGAGTACAGAGATGAGGTAGTCATTCAAAAATCATGTTAAACTTATTCTGTGACTAGTTAAGCACATTCTTACTCCCGAACTAAGTTAGGCTTGCCATAACAAAGGGGTTGAATATTTATTGTCTCTCAAGACATTTCAGGCTTTCATTTTTAATTAATTTGTAAAAAAAAGTCTAATAAAACATAATTCCACTTTGACGTTATGGGGTATTGTGTGTAGGCCAGTGACACAAAATCTCAATGTAACCCATTTTAAAGTCAGGCTGTGACACAACAAAATGTGGAAAAAGTCCAGGGTGTGAATACGTTCGGTATGTTTTCTCCAAGCATCTGTGTCCCCCTCTGTCTTTGTGTGCATAAAATGAGCGGGAATGTATTTGTTTGCATGCGTGTCTGTGTGTCTGTCTGTGTGTGTGTGTGTGTGTCGGTGGGGAGTGTGTGTGTGAGAGAGAGTGTGTGCGTCTCACTCACTGGTGATAATGGCAGGAATGCCCCAGCCAATGGCATAGTAGAATCTCATGTGGCCATGGTTGATGTTGCGGACCTCAGTCAGCATGCGGTAGATGTGAAGTCCCTCCACGAACATCCAGGCAAATGTACACATGTAGGAGTAGTGCAGCAGGATGGCTACCACTGTACACGTGAACTGAGGGACAGAGAGTTTGGGAAAGATGATTAAAGCCCCCGTTTTAAAAGAAATCTGTGCCAAATGTCTGTTGGGCCCTCTGTGAAATAAGTCGGGTTCAGTAACTTCCAATCTATAACAACAGAACACAATGCGATCGCTAAGGCCAACTCCACACATTGCCAGACAGAAACAGAACTATTATTATCCAAGATAAAGCCACTAAGATGATCAGGCACAGCCAATACAGTCACAACTCACTAGCATTAAAAGACAAATGCATTTCAAAGTTGTGGAGGGGAGAGGAGACCCAAGGCTAGCTCTGTAGCCTTCCTCTTGGAGTTCCCCTCCACACAATGCTGTAAACCAATATATTTACAGTAGAGACTACGTTTTATCCTGCAGGTATATCAATAAGTGGAGAGTCTATAATAAAGGAATAAGACAAAGAGACAGTGTTTTTTGGGGTGTGCCTCAGGGTGTGCCTCAGGGTCACGTGCTAGGCACTCACCACATTCTCAGTCTGGTTGATTCCGAAGAGGAAGACGAGCTCAGAGAGGAAGATGGACACCACCAGGTTTTTGTGGATGCTGTGTAGGTTGGAGCGGAGCTTCCGGAGGATGGCCAGGAGGAGGAAGGTGATGAGGAGGGCCAATAGCGATGTTGACACAGTGGTGTAGGTGATGATCTTCAGGGGTAGGACCTCCCCATGCTGAGGAGGTAAACACAGAATAGGAGGTCAGATCAAATAATTCAAGTTATAAAATAATAACATTAAAGCTGACCTAGTGTGTGGGGTAGAGGGCTCAGGGCAGTACCTCTCTTTTGGAGATGTCCATGAGCACAGCAGAGCTGGACATGTGACTGCACTGGCAGCTGATGTGAGTGCTGTTCCTGAACACCAGCTCACACCCCTTGGCAGACCAGCCTCCCGTTCCTTGAACACTGGACACAAAATAGAGATTGTTGGGTATGATTTTTTTTCTCAATTTTTCAACAGAATCTAGCTAAACTCCATTGTAAACCTATGGTACAGTGGTTCTTCCAGTAAAAGTTGCGTTGTACTGCAGGACACCTTGCGAGCTTTCATTGTCAGCCATTGTTGCCATTAATGCGAGTTAGTGCTAGTTTGACCACCAGGGGGAATCTTTGAGAAGCATTTAACAGTATTTAATATTGGCTGTGCTAGAGAATTTAAAACCTTTTTTTTGCAAGAACATGGTATATGGGATTGATTTTAAGAAATGTAGCTTAATTCATTTGATCTCTCTCTCTCTCTTTCTTTCTCTCTCTCTCTCTCTCTCTCTCTCTCTCTCTCTCTCTCAATGCTCGGCTATGAAAAGCCAACTGGCATTTACTCCCAAGGTGCTTATCGGTTGCACCCTCTATAACCACTGTTTATATTATTGACCCTGCTGGTCATCTATGAATGTTTGAACAACTTGAAAACTTATCTAGGCTTTATGGCCATGTACTCTTATCTCCAACCAGTTCGGATTTAAGTTTAACTTTGTAGGACTGGCACCTTCAGTGAGAGGTCTAATGCTTTAATATTTAATCTTTTCTGCCTTCCGAATTCATATTCATTATATAAATAGGCCCACCTTCATCAGATAAACCACAGCGTGTCAGCTAGAGCGCTTTACTTCACGAATGCATAAAAACAACCAATGTCAGCCTTCAAACGCTTTATTATACAAATGTTTAAAGTGCGTGTGGGCGACAGAGAGAACGCATTTGACTGCTAGCGATTTCAGGAGGAACGGAAAATTGCGTGTCAATTCATAAACCATGTGCCATCGAAAATCTCTTCCCAACTATTTTGCAATCTACATGGCTCTTGGCCAATAATTACATTTAGAGGATTGGAGGATTCTAAATGAATATCCAAGGGGCATTTTAGGTTAGGGCAAATCTGGAAAATGACATGCGCAAGAGACCGTGGTAATATTTGTACTTTTAGAGAATAAACTACATGGCATCCAGGTCAGGATAACCACAACATTTCTTTATTAAAGGCTATCAGAAAGAATGGTTGTACTTATTTATTTTGATCCAAAGCCATGAAGGAGTGAGTCACTCAGTTTTATGTAGGTGCCGCTATATGACTGCACCATCAGCTTGATTACTTAGCAGACATCACTTGCTTACATTTATGTTGAGTCAACACATACATCTAAAGAATATCATGGAATATAATTGAACATGATCATTTCTCTTAGATATAGAAACCTTTGTGTAACAACTGTTTTAGTAAGTAATATGCTAACAGTCCAGCTACAGCTTCAAAAAAACAAGTGTATTTTTTATGGGCGTGCGCTGAAGGACAGAGGAATAGCAATTCTTACAACATTGTTCTAAATTCAATCACCTTCTTCATCCTCATCAATCAGTTCATTCAAATTCAATTTCGAGGTCCGTGCACAATTTTCTATTTAGGTTTATGTCGCCCGTTCATTGTCAGATAGAGACACATTTAGCACCGTGGGACCCAAAAGCATCATCAGTGCTCCCTACTCCCCCTTGTGGTGGTCAGGAGCAATGAAGCAGGGACGCAGGGTTCCGTACTAAACCACAAATGACCTCGAAGTCTCAAAACATCTAATTGACGAACCACTGTATGAATAAGAGCATTTCTAGGAATACTCATCCTTACGTGATGGAATGATTCCAGTAGACACAGACAGGTTTGGTCCTCTCCTCTGTCTCCAGTAGTCTATATTCCAGGGTGATGGGTTGTGCAAGAGGAATGGTGAAGGGTACCCTCTCACTGTGAACCACTGTGCTCACAATTGGGGTGTTGATGATGGGCCGGTTGGGGAGTCTAAACACACGCACACACACACGCACGCACGCACGCACGCACGCACACACACACACACACACACACACGTGTGTTTACATTGACTGTATTCATCCAAAATACATTCTTATCGAGAATGACTTACCGTAAGGTTCGGGTTACAACTGTGAGGCAGGACCACAGCTGCTACTCACTGTTTATTATCTATGCATAGTCACTTACCCCTACCTACATGTACAGATTACCTCAACTAACCCACACACACTGACTCGGTACCGGTACACCCTGTATATAGCCTCATTATTGTTATTCTTATTGTGTTACTTTTTTTTGTTGAACTGCACTGTTGGTTCAGGGCTTGCAAGTAAGCATTTCACGGTAAGGTCTACACCTGTATTTGGCGCATGTGACAAAGTTCGATTTGATTTGACTAACAGCACTAAAAGCATGATAGAATTGAACCTCCTTGTCCACACACACAACTGCACAAACGCGCAGTTCTACAAACGCGCACATTCTATACAAGTGAACTGTCAAGGAGAGAACAGTTGTTTATATGTTCTGTGTGTGGCGAAGCTCGTCGCATGTCGTACACACGGCACTGTGTAAGATCTTTGAATTATACACTAGACAGCATATTTTAAAGACAACCAACGTGTTTTATGTGGTAAGACTGAGGAGGAAATGTAAGAAGTACCTCAGGCTCCTACGATCAATGTCGTAGTTTTCAGGCAGGAGCTGTCCCAGGGTCCTATAGATGATCACCACGGCAACAGGGAGAGGGCCTGGGACCTCAGCGTGACGCTTCTTCTTGGCAGACGCCTGGTGACCGACAGTGGAGGAGTCAGTGGACTCAGTCTGGACAGGAGAGGCGTCTGTGGCTGTTGCTATGGGGTCGTCTGTGGCTGTTGAGTCTCTGGCTGGTGCCGTGGAGACTGCTGTAATGATATTGTGACAATAAATGAATGAATGAAATCAATCAATCACACACACGTATCCAACCCGTTTAAGCCCACCTTTAACCTCCACCGGCTGCTCGTGCTGTGTTGGGAACTCTGGGAAGCGGACGGAGGACTCCATCTCTTTTGGATAGGCCTGGATCTCTTGGAAACGCGGGATGTTTGCCTGTTCTGGATTGGACGGGTCCAAGTAATCCGCAGAAACAACTGTGAGCACAGAGAGAGATAGAGAGAGTCACACACCAGAGGTATTGGTGGTACAGTAGGCTATTTTAGGCTATGTAACACCACTTTGCATGAATTAGCCATGCTAATCAGGTTACCGCAAGAAAATAATTGTGTCGTTGCATTGCAGGTGGACTCACTCATATTGTCCGTGACAACAGTGAAGGGTTTCAGGTAGGTCTTCCTCATGTTTTGGGCCAGGGTTTGGGCGTACTCCTCAAAGCTATGCAGAAGTAGGGCCGTGCCATCTTCGAAACGCTGGATCTGCTCCCAGTGCCCCTTGTTAGCAGGGTCCAGGATGGCACTGCCCGCTCGGACCATGTTCTAGAATATTTACACACATTTGTCATCCACCTACGGCATATCTATACTATACAATACTCTGCATTCACCCACGTCATACTGTGCATTACCGATTGGTATGGTATCATCCCCGCATACATCAGCGACAAACAGAATCCATAATCTGTATCATATATCCCAAATGAAGCATGTGAAATCAATGCCAACAGAACAGAGAGAAAGGACGAAAGAAAACAAAAGAAGGAAAGGCGAGCTTCCCTATACAGGAAGGGGGGGGGTCACTGTACAGACATCATCTCATAACATCACCTGTGCAATCTGGCCCCACGCCCAACCACCCCTGGGGAACTACTACTCCCAAGTCGCCCATTGGTCCAATCACTCAATAAACTCCACTCTGATTGGTCCTTGACCCCCTAAACCGTTCCAGCTGCACCTTCTGGTACCTAACACACCCTAATGCGCTGGGGCTGGTGCCAAGAATGCACACAGTTAGCCGTTAGCGCCCAGCATGGTCATGGCCTTAATAAAGCTCATAGAGAACATGCTAATCATTGCACTGTATTACTTCCACATAATAGGCCTCGGATCACATTCCCTATAGGGGGAGAAATATCCAACCGGGGAAACAGGCTCTTAGGAAACCGGTACCAGCTATAAGCAGGATTTGGGGAAACTATTAGTTACTTAAAGCTAACAGGATCCTTAAGCAGTTGAGCTATGTTACCGAACAATGTGGGTCATTCTTTCAACGCTGAGCGAGTCTCCCGAAACTGTGCTGTGAGAGGAAATTGGGGTGGATGTAGTATGACAGAGAGCTTGAGGGCATGTCAGGGTATATTTCTATGAGTTCATATGAGTTCCTGATGTCAACGAGTAGAGATGCCAAAGAATCGCTAATCCTGTCTACCTTCTTATTTCACCTCCAACATCATTTTGAGAGTTGAGGAAGTGCACTACATGGCACTTGCGTATTCAACACTAGTTAAAGCATGTTTCTAGCGGCCCACCTCATGGAAGTGGACGTCTCTTGTGGCGGCCATGTTGAAGCCCAGCTGCTGGCTCTCGTACTGCAGCAGGCGGGTCAGCACGCTGTAGGCCGTCTTCACGTCGTTGCCCTGGAGGGCCGCTGTGCGGTTGGTGGCGCTCCGCAGCATGCTGGCCATGCCCTTTGACCTCTCTCCGTCCATCCTGGAGCTGTTGAGGTGCAGCTCCTCGTCCTGAAGGTGAGAGGTCAGGGAGACGTCAGACAGGTGTCTCGATGGTAAAGGAGGGTTTTAATCTCAATGGGACTTCCCAGTTTGAATAAAAGGTTAAACCAAGACATACCTCTATTTTCAGCTGAGAGAAGG